>NW_022436954.1:27812797-28020345 GCF_009761245.1 Sapajus apella
GCCTCCTGGGTTCAGGCAATTCTACTGCCTCAGCTTCCTGAGTAGCTAGGATTACAGGCACGTGCCACCATGCCCAGCTAATTTTTTGTATTTTTAGTAGAGACGGGGTTTCACCATGTTGACCAGGATGGTCTCGATCTCTTGACCTCGTGATCCACCCGCCTCGGCCTCCCAAAGTGCTGGGATTACAGGCTTGAGCCACCGCGCCCGGCCTATTATTAATATTCTTATTGGTATTCAGGTTACATAGTTCAAAAGTTTTTAGTGTCTTCCTCAACCTTGTCTACTCCATTTATCTTATTATTTTTGGTACAGCATAGATTTTTCAGGAACACATATATGGTGTTGGAGCAGTGGTCCCCAACCTTCTTGGCACCAGGGACCAGTTTTGTAGAGACAAATTTTTCCACAGATGAGGGTGGGGAGTGGTTTCAGTATGAAAGTGTTCCACCTCAGATCATCAAGCGTTAGATTCTCATAATGAGTGCACAATTTAGATCCCTACATGTGCAGTTCACAATAGGGTTCCCACTCCTATGAGAATCTAACGCCACTGTGATCTGGCAGGAGTCAGAGCTCAGGTGGTAATGCTCGCTTGCCTGCTGCTCGCCTCCTGCTGTGTGGCCCGGTTCCTCACAGGCCACAGACCAGTACAGATCCTCGGCCTGGAGCTTGGGAACCCCTGTGTTAGAGCATTTATATTATATTTATATATACCCATACTCATTCTGCAAAGGATTGAGGATCTCTGAAGATACAGAGAGGGAAATCAAACTGTTTTTTCATTCTCTTGCTCAACAACAACACAGAAAAGTTCTGTGACCTCTGGTCACCAAGATGTATGAGGGGGATTTTTCCCCACCAGCAACCAGTCACTTCTGCAGCAGACACCTGCTGGTTGTCCTCCAATCCAATTTCAACAATATCTAACTGGAAATAGCATCAGATTCTACAGGTTGAAGGCTGAGTCACATGAGTCACAGAAGACTGCCTTCCCCTTCAAATGCCTATTGCAAGCCCCAGGTTGTAACCTGTGCTTCTGACTGAACTGCAACAAGTTGGGATTCCCACCATCCCCTCTTTGGGTTTAATTAGCTTGCTGCAGTGACTCACAGAACTCAGGGAAATACGTTTACCAGTTTATTATAAAGGATATTACAAAGAGCACAGATGAAGAGATGCATAGGGCAAGGCACAGGGGAAGGGGGTGCAGAGCTTCCATGTCCTCTCCAGACTTGCCATCCTCTAGAAGCCTATACTTTTTCAGGTATCTGGAATTTTATCCAAATTCTGTCCTGTTGGACTTTTATGGGTGCTTCATTATGTAAGCATGATCAATTAAGTCATTGGCTATTGGTAATTAGTAATCAACTCAACCTTCAGCCCCTTTTTTCCTTCCCTGGAGGTTAGGGAATGGGGCTGAAAGTTTCAACCCTCTAATCCTGCCTTGGTCTTTCCGGTGACTAACCCCCATCTGAAGCTACCTGGAGACTGCCAGCCATCAGTCAATCATTAGCGGACAAAAAGACACATCATTTTGAAGATTCCAGGGATTTTTAGGAATTGTACACCAGGAAACCTGAGACAAAGACCAAATTTATATTTCACAATATAGGATAAGATAATACTAAAATTTACATATTAAGATGTGGGAGGAAAAGGGAAAGAAAGGAAGAAATAGAAATACAAATATTTAAGTTGAAGGATGAGGTTAAAGCTAAAACAAAATTAAAGCCATGTTGGTAGATAAACTATTCAGATTTTGTGCCAAATAAAGTGGCAATTCCTTAACAAACCAGTTTATCAATATTACTAATTATCTCATGCTGAACACTGTCTTGTTTGGGGGAAATACCTGAGATTTGTTGTCTCATGGCCATGGAAAACTAGGACATGGACACACAAAGAGTGAGGTTCAGAGTGGAAGTTTAATAGGCAAAAGAAAGAGAAGTGGGTTGCCACTTCTGCAGGGAAGTGCAGGAGGTTTTATAGATGAGCTGTATTGAGGAGGCTGTGTTTGATTTACATGGGGCATGAAACATTGGTCAGACCAGGCGTGCCATTTGCATAGCACATGAAAAACTGACCACCTTCCACCCAGCTCTGATATTTTATTATGCAGTTGTGTTCTCTTCCTGGCCAGCACCATGTTGCCTGTTCCTTTTTATTGCACATGTGGTGACAAAGAAGAGGGGAGATGGAGCCTCCACGTTGAGCATGCCTGGCCCCCAGGTAGCCCTTTCTATTGGCAGAGCTGCCAGCATTCACTGTGCAAGTTTCCAGCTTGCTTATGAATGCCTACAGCTCAATTTTTCAAGCTTATTTTTGTTAGAAAATAAATAATTTGGGGGCTGCTTTTCATTAAAAGGGGAACCTTACTGAGGAGTCAATGCTATCAGGTTGGCTATTTGGGTTTAGATTTCAAAATAAGAGCATAAATTTGGTAGGAGAATTTAAATATTTTTACTCCATTGGTTAACAAGGGATATGGTAGAGACTTTTATTTAAAACTGTTAAAACTTTTAAGTTATTTCTACATTTATTTATTGCATGGATTTTTTCAACTTAAATTCATGTGTGTAATAAACATGTACATTTAACATGGTTTTAAAAATTCAAAATGTACATATTCAAAATCTAAAATATATCCTTACAGTAATTTTTCCTCCCACCCTGTTCTGGTCACCCACTTTCTCTCTTTGGAGGCAACCAGAGTATTAATTTCTTGTACATCCCTTCACAGATAGTCTATGCAAATATAAAAATATGTCTACATATATCTGCGTTGGACACACGGATTCACCACCCACATCCCTTTTCATGGGAGGACATATTGCTTCAACTCGTAGGAGTGCTGTCCTCCCCATTCAGAGATCTCATCTGCAGAGTTGCTCACCCAAGACCATGCCCTTCCCAGGGCAACATATCCAATGACTGAGGGAGCCAAAGTATGAGGGCTCAGCCAGTTCAGCCTGATGCTGGACATGACTGATGTGCCAGTTTAGTTCCAGAGCTCTCCCTGGGGCAGCTGAGGCCCTCAGACTTGTATTGCAGCTTGACTTCTTCCTCTATCGATCCTGCTTCTGCTTCCTCCCTTCCACAGGTAGCGCCAACAGTTCCGGTTTTCCAAAGACTGAGGGGGTTTCCAGGATGCTGGATTTTCAGTGCTAAAACTATGGCTATTTCAGGAAAACTGGGACAAATGAGCCACCCTATCATACATCTGTGTTGACACCATCTAATAATGACATCCTGCACACTAAACTTGCTCTCAGGGGCTGCTTCCTGGGGAACTCAGCCTGGGACAGTCAGTAGCAAGAGTGGTCTAAGGAAGTAAGTGGTAAGATAGCTTTGGGGCTGAATATCTTACCACCAAGTTGGCATTGAGGACCCCATCCAGAGGTGGGTGGGGTAGATGGCCCCTGGCTTAAGGTGATGGTCCAAATATTGAAACTTTCACCGATGGTGAAGTGGGATAGCACACTAAGGAAGGGAAAACTACACGCTGTGTATCAGGCATTTGAAATGATGGAGGAAATAGTCACAATAACGACAGTGGGATTGGATGACTGCTGTGATTGTTGCTTTGTTAAAGATAACAAAAGGCTGAGAGAGATTAATGGGCAATTAAAAGTGATTGGTGGAAGCCAGGGGGCTTCCTTGATAGCCGAAAGACGCCTCTGCAGTAGAAAAGCAGAGAAAGCTGAAGAACAGGATCAAGCTTTAAATCATCAGAATAGCTGAGATTCAGAAGAATGTTATACTCCCAACTAAGGCAGATCTACCATGACAAGGCCAATGCCCTTGTTGGGAAAATATAGGACTCTGACACATGGGATGGGGAAATCAGCATTGATGGCTCTGAAAATCTTTAATTCTCAGATTCTTGCACTTCCCAAACCTGCAAGAGTGAAATTCCTTCCTATTAAAAGCTAGCCCTCCTTCCTCACCTCTCCAGCTCCGGGCGGTATATAATCCCCCCAGCATCTGTTTCCACTTCCCCTTCTGGCCACAAGGTGCATAACTAGGGTTAACTCACAGAATAACCCAGCCAGGGTTGTGCTAGGTCTGACAAGGGAGGAAAGGGACCCCAAAGAAGCTGCAACACCTAACTAGCAGGTACCAGCAGGCACCAGGGGAGGTCCACAGAAATGAATCCCAAAGGTGCTCAGTCAAGAAAGCTGGGACATAAGGTGGGTTATGAAAGTTTATTTACTTTCCTAAAATAAGGATTTAACATTTTGGCTAGGATTCCAGCAGATGGGGCCAACTTGCTACATGAATGGCTCCTAGAAGTGTGGCAAAAGCAAGGACCCATGCTGAGTGAAACTAAGCTATAAGAATTTCCATAGCACATGGTGGAAGAATAGATTAAAAGAAGTAGGAAAGTGGGCAGGCTGGAGTGGATGTACAGTGCAAGGCCAGACATCACAGTAGATTATTGCAATCTGTGGGAAGGCCTGGACATGCTATTTATCAAGGCTACAGAAAGCACTGGTGAAAGGGATCCCAGCATTACTAACTATCCCAGGTGACAGTAGGAGAGATCATTATAGCATTCACCTCACAGGTAGCAACGACGATAAGACACCAAAACACTAGAAAACAATAGACACCTGTCAGCAGCTTTTTACCATCAAAAACCAGGTAATAAAAGTATTTCACAATGAGTAGTAAGGTCAAGATCACAGCCAAGGGGACTTCATCTGCAGAATTACATAGATGGTTAGAACAACACAGCATCAGGCCAGGCGTGATGTAATCCCAGAACTTTGGGAGGCTGAATCAGGTGGATCACTTGAGGTCAGGAGTTTGAGGCCAGCCTGGCAAACATGGTGAAACCCCTGTGTCTGCTAAAAATACAAAAATTAGCCAAGCATCGTGGTATGTGCCTGTAGGGGGGGAGCGGAGGCAGGAGAATCACTTGAACCTAGGAGGTGGTGATTGCAGTGAGTGAAGATAGCACCACTGCACTCTAGCCTGGGTGACAGAATGAGACTCTGTTTCAAAAAACAAAAACAAACAACAACAACAACAAAAACCACAGCATCCATAGAAGCAAAGGGTCAACAAAGGCACCCCAAAATAAACCCTATAAATATTCAGAGGCCTGGAGTTCAACTTGTACCTTTAGAAGAAATCAAGACCGGATGATCAGGGGGCTGAGCGCAGGCATCCCAGTAAAAACACAATCTCTGATCCAATTTCATGACCTTAACTGATATCTGGCCCCAGAACCCACTGATGAAAAGAAAGGACAGTCTCCAGATAAAATGACTTTGCAACACCATGGCAAGAGATGTTGATTCCGTCCTCTCCCTGAAGGGCCTATGGATAAGTCTACACTGAGGGCAGGGGAATACCCAAGCATGTCATTACTGTTGGACGTAGAATATGAGGTGATATTGATAGTTGGAGACCTGAAATGTGATATTGATTCCCCCTATTATAACAGAATCATATGGGACCAGTTTACAAATGGACTATTAACTGAGGTCTAGCTCACAGTGGACCTACCTACTGATCATTTCCAAATGTATAATTTGAGTAGACATAGTTGATAGATGGTGCAGCTCCCACATTGAATCTTTGGCCTGTTGGGTAAAAGCAGCCTATGATAGAAGAGAAGGCCAAGTAAATTTCCATCTACTCCCACCCTGCCCCTAGCCAAGATATCAAATACAAAATAAATTCATATCCTTGTAGGGATGACAGAAATTAATGCTACATTTAAGCATCTAAAGGTGACTGGAGTAGAGATCCTCATTTTGTCTCAACTTAATAATCCAGTCTGGACCCCCTGCAGAAATTAGATGGATCTCCTGGAGCATGCGAGTAAACTACACAAACACAATTATAGCTGCTGTGTCAGATGTGGCACCTGTGCTAGAGCAGGTGAATATGGCTTTGGGTACACAGCATGGAGCCAGCCATTTCTATCAGAAAAAAAGATCAGAAGCCAGGTGTAGTGGCTCACATGTACAGTCCCCACTACTAAGGGAGCTGAGGCAGGAGGATCACATGATCCCAGGAGTTGGAAGCTGCAGCGAGCTATGATTGTGCCACTAAACTCCCGCCTGGGCTACAGAGCTAGACCCTGTCTCAAACCCATCCCATTGGAAGGAGTCAAGCTGCCGTTTTCCTCTGTAGAAGGTCTATATCCCAGCTTAGTAATAAAGCTGACTTCATTGGGAAAACATGAGAGAGTCCAGCTGGTGTGGTAGCCCCCGCAAATTTTTGAAACCCTCAATGGCTTCACCAAACTCTTACCATTTCACAACAATAGCAAGATACTAAGGAGGGAAGATCTAGTAGTTATCTAGGAATATGGGTCTAGACTTTGAGAGAGTATCTGAGAATTATCAGCAGATCTGTGGTTCACCCATCCGTTCATTTGACCATTTATTAAACATCTACTATGTATCAGGCACTTTGCAAGATGCTAGGAATTTCCCAGTGAATAAGATAGATCAGGTTTCCATTGTCCTGACATTCAGAGGCTGGTGGGATGTAGAAGTGTAAATTGAAGCCATGTGTACAGGTAATCTTTCCAAAGGTGTGAAGAAACACTAAGCTTTAGGGCACATTCTGGAGTGCAAGAGAGAGAAGAGGAACCAACCTAGGAAATGGGGAAAGAGGAAGTATGTGGAAAACCAGAGGAGCATAACATTTAGTTTAACTTGTGAGAGTTCCAAAAAGAAGAGAGAATGTAAAATATGATCTGCTGCTAAAAATCAAGAATAAGACTGAGGGAAAAGGAGTGTAGTATGGTAATGTTAAGTACGTGGATTCTAGTTTCAGAAAAACCTAACTTTGAGTCCCACCTCCACCATTCATTGACGATGTGACCTTGGACAAATCTCCTTTAGTGGGGACCCAAATGCCTCCCTTAACGGTTGTTTAAATAAAATAATGTATGCAAAGTGTTAAGTATATTGCTTAATAAACAGTAGTTTGTTTTTTAATTTTTTTTCTATTTCACTCTTGAATTTGGCAAAAAGGAGAATTGGTACACTCTAGGAAATTTGCCTGAAGTTCTTAAACTTTAAAATCCAACATGTAGTTTCTCACATAACCTTCCAGTGTCTGTGTATCAACCTTTCAGTGTTTATTAATCTCATGCTAGCAATCTTCCACTACATGTTCCTCTGATAAGATGTAGAAAAGGCACAGTCAAAGGGGACTTTAGTTATAACAAATTAGGGCTACCATTTGGTGTTCAGATACCTCTACCTACTAATTTAGAGAATGTAGTCTGACACACAGTTGGACATTTAAACAAGGTATATATCTTGGTTCTCCCAATTCAGAACATGGGATTGAGTTGGACTCTGCCTCTCCCATAGTCCGTGTAGCATTCATATAAATCAAGCAACAGATTCAACCCAAGTCGGAAGTCTGCAGAATATTTCCTCTTGCCTTTAGTTGAACTTTGAAGACAAGGACAGTAGCAACCTTAAAAAGTTCCAACCAACCTAGATCCAACAGCATAGATTGCCCAGACCGGGGAGAACAAACTGAAAAATCAAACCAGATGTTTAAGGAGAAGACCTTGAGAAGCCGCAGGGACCACTCCTTGAAGAAGTTTGGAAGTGAAAAGACAGAGACACAGGGAATTCTGCCTATGCCACCATCAATTTCAACCCAAGCCTAGACCAGTTATTTCAAGTAAGTACTATTTGATTAGCTGGTTTCTCAAGCAAGCATTCTGTCTCAGATGTTCCCCAAGGCCTGGCTTTCTCATGTTCCATAAGCAGAGAGGATCATAATCCTTGCCGAGATGTCAGTGGAAAAGACTCCACGTTCTAGCATGCCCAGCCTGCAGATAATGATCTTGACTAGAAAAGTATAAGGTAATTAAGAGCAATTAAGGCACCAGGTCACACTGTACTTATTCCAGCTGGGAAAAGATCACTCTCTCTGTGCCTGACCTTACGTAAATAAAGCAATCACTAGAAGTCTCATTCTCTGCAAGAACATCAGGTATATCAGGTCTCACTCTGGAATGCAGGTAGGGCAGCATCTAGGTTAGTCTGTGTGAATATGGCCTTCCTAGGTCATTGGAAGTCTGTGGATTAGCCTTATGGTCAGATCATTTCCTTCAAAGAGGGACTAGTCAGTGACAAGGGGTGAAGGCTCTGGTTTGGCTCAAAAATCTAAAGACTGCTCCACATCTCAAATCTGTTATAAAGCACCTTCTACTATACCCCAATTTGTTCTAGCTCCAACCCAATCTACACAAACTTCTCTGACCCTATGAACTGGGGAGACCAGACTTTCCATTGCAGCCCTTCTCACTTCCAACTCCTGCCTCTGTTTGCTGAAGTGGCTCTACCAGCTGATGTCCACATAGCTGGAGACTTTCCTTTGGGCTGTTGTGTGTTCATATATACCAGCCAGGGGGGTTACAGGGACTTCCAGAGTGCTCTTCCCAATAGTCGGAAAGCATGATGACCAAATGTTTATGATGATGTCTTGCTGATGGATTTTTAAAGCCCCTGAAAGCTTAAGATTCAAATTTTAAGTTACCCTACATATTGGTTTCACTGACATACAAAGAAATTTCAAGGGGAGCCCTGCCTCCTGAGTACATTGGCACCAGGTGTTGGTCACTGGCTGGCCTGGGACAGGATAATCCTCTCCAAGTGACATGAGGGATTTTCTCACAGATTCCCATTGTTGGATTTAAATGTAAATAAAATATTCTGGGCCAGGCATGATGGTGTGTGTGTGTAGTCCTAGCTACTCTGAAGGCTAAGGCAGGAGGATCACTTGAGCCTAGGAGTTCAAGGTCACGGTGAGCTATGATTATACCATTGCACTCCAACCTGGGCAACAGAGCAAGATTCTGTCTATAAACAAACAAACAAATAAAAATGTCCTGACATTAGGTTCGCTCAGTGGAGTGGATAGAAATAAATCAGACCATTTGATTTTTGTTCATTCATTTAACACATACTTGCTTCTAGACACTGTGCTAAGTGCTCCAAGTGCCGCAGAAGCAAAACCAGCCAGGTTCCTGCCCTGATGGATCTGGAGGAAGTTAGTAAAATAACCTTAGAAGTAAGTGGAAAAGTAGAAGCGCTGCAGGAGACAGCTATGAGGTGCTATGAGAATGTCCTATCAAGAAGTTGGACCTGGTCTTGGTGGTCTGAATAGTGGAGTTAAGGAAGAGATATCTTAAAGTTTAATGGCCAAGAACACGGAATACATTGGTAATACCTCACATTTGGTAGCCTTGGGAAAGTCTTAGCTATGGTGAGCCTCCCCTATTCTTCTTACATTGCTTCGCGTTTCCCTCTGGATGGAAAGGGAAAAGTAGAAAGTATCCTTATAGATTTAGAGGGCAGGGTTTGGTTAAGTAAATAATCCAGTAGAAAACGTGATTTCCTAATTGACTAAATTTCAGGACAACTATGTTAACTGTTACTTTCTAAATGAAAAACTATCACGTAGATCCATCTGAAATTTACTATATTCAACTTTTTGACTCATAAAGGCAGCAATTTCATCTGGTTCAGGCTAACCATATGGAGACTTCTGAAAAAAAAAACCTTAAAGTGCTGATGCTGAAGAACAAGACTGACCTTAAACCATTTTCTTTATCTCTTTTTTTCTTCAATACAGGGGTGAGCAAAACTAAGTGGAAACAAAAAGGCGTAGCTGACAGACCATAAGCTGGGTGTCAGGAAGTTTTGACTCTAACCCCAGCAAGGGCACTCACATTTTCGCTGTGATTTTCTGTAAGTTGCTTTCTGTTTCTGAGGCAATAGCTGCTCATCTGTGAAATTATGGAGCTTCACATATGATAATTAAGGCTCCATTCTTCAAGACTCTTTTTGCTCCTTGCTACCGTAAGACAGCAATACTTAGAGTAACACCGTTCTATAATCCCCAGCTCAGAATACAACCATTTTTCATTTCCAATTCCTCATTGTGTGGACAGGTGCAGCCAAATGACAATGCGGCCCATATCTGTCTGTCAATCACACATGCTAGTCTCCATGTGGATAGAGATAGACATAGGATTCACCTTGTTGATCAGGTGATTTGTGAGTTTGTACTTTATCCAGAGTACATATTACATGTTGAAATTGTAAACATTCAGTAGGAAATAATTTTTCAGGACATTACCCAAAGCATCAGAAAAAGAATTCATCTAACTACCAGCTAAAGCAAATCCAAATAATTACTACTCATTGTGGTTTTTGCCCTTCTTGAAAATAGAGATAGCATGGCTCAGCACTTAGAAACTGAATCCAAAGAGCTGGGAAGGGAATGCTTTCTGAAGTCCAGTTTGGCTGCCAGCACAGATCATCTCCAATCTGCTGACCAGCAGGACCACATGCCAGCAGCTAAACCTTTGAGTCTCTCAGCATAAGGGCAAGTGGTAACGCCAGGGGTTTTAAGCCTGCGAAGAGTGATTACCTGGAAGTGAGGTCATGCTTCAGGAGTTGACTGTGAAACACTGCTGACAAAGACACACTCTTTTCCCTGACAGTACAGAATCATATTACTGCACATGTAAGTGTCTCACACCTGGGAAGGATGAAATTACACTGAGCTTAATCCTCCGAAACCAGCTCAACAAGAAGTCGCTTAAACATTTAGGATAGGAGTTGTCTCCTGGCAAAGAAAATACTGCAAGGCAACTGGGCAGTTTTTACTAATGAGAAGGGCCTGGACTTGTCAGCTGAAATAATCTTTGGCCCTTGATTCCCTTTATTAATTATTTCTTGAAAGGTCTAAAAACAGTCTCTTTCAAGTGGGCACTCTGGTCTTTTGCACTCATCCTTAACTGAGGAAATCAGTCCTTCAACGAAGCTACATAAGCATATTAAATCAAAGCAGACGGATACCAGATACTTCACTAAAAATAGGTACATAATTCATTCCTTTCAGCAAAAGCTTCGTTCTACTTAGGGTCACTGAAGATTACTTACATGCTGGAATGTGTCAGTGGACACATACTCAGGGTTGTAAGCAAACTGAGGCCAGACAGGAGTTTCACAGCCTTTATATCTCGGCTTAATTAAACACAGCCTTTATATCTGGGTTTAATTAAACAGAGAGCCAGCACTGGGAAAGGTATATAAACACAAGTCTTCCACGGAGCTCCACTGCACATCTTTCCCTAGACGCATGTTCGCTTCCACCTGCCTGTCCTGCAGGGAGGCTGGTGCCTTGGCTCCACCACAGCAGGTGGGATGAAGCAGTAACCTCTGGAGCCATCTTTGACCTGCAGCTCCAGCGTATCGTGGTCAGGTTCTTCACTCTCCTCCCACTTCCCTGAATCTTAGTCTGGAGTGTTATGGAAAGTGAAATCTATGAAACATATCAACTGACCTTCCTGCCAAATGCAGAACAACGCAAGGGCGGGGGATAATCAGCATTTTAAAACTTATAAATAAGAAGTAGATGTGCACCATCCCTCTCTTCTTAGCTGCAGTGTTTCTTTTCCTAGAGGCAACCAGTGTTATCAGTTTCCTACGCTTCCTCCAGAAGTGTTTAATGCACTTCCAAGCGCGCATGTATAGATTTCCTTAAATGCACACTCACATATAAATGGTAACAAACCTAATCCATCATTCTGTACTCCACTTTTTAAAATCAGGTGTTGAAGATTCTACCACATTGATGCATATCAGACAGACTTGCTCTTTAAATACACCGAAGTGACTGGGCACAATGGCGTATACATGTAATCCCAGCACTTGGGGAGGCTGAGGCAGAAGAATGACTTGAAGCCAGGGGTTCGAGACCAGCCTGGGTGACAAAGTGAGACACCTCCTTTCTCTTTAAAAAAAAAGATAGCAAGGAATTTTATGGAATGAATGCACTATAACAGACTTAACCAATTTTTTAATTTTATTAATTTAGGTTTGTTCCTCAATGTTTTGCTATTATAAATCATGCCATAACATGCGTATCTTGTAAGTATATCATATCCATGTGTGAATCTACCTGCAGAATAAATTCCTAGGAATATAACTGTCAGGTTGAGAAATATTTACAAGTGTAATTTTGGTAGATACTGCCAATTGCCCTCACAGAGGTTGTGCCAGGTCACCATCCTACCAGCAACACCAGTGGCTGTTTCCTTAAGCCCCGACCAGGCCAAGGTGTTACCAAATTTTCAGTCTTTGCCAAACCAACAGTGACAATGATGTCTTATTCTTGTTTTCATTTGCATTTCTCTTATTGTAAGTAGGCAAAGCACTCTTACTGATGTTTAAATGCATTTTTTAAAAATTCTGTTTAGGTACTTGTCTCTTGATTTGTTGGTCTTTTTTTTTCTTTTTTTTTAAAT
Source organism: Sapajus apella (assembly GCF_009761245.1). Lineage (NCBI taxonomy): Eukaryota > Metazoa > Chordata > Mammalia > Primates > Cebidae > Sapajus > Sapajus apella. The sequence goes on from NW_022436954.1 coordinate 27,825,108, forward strand.
CTCATAATGATTTGCCTTCGCACTTAGTACATTAAGAAAAATGTGCTGTGCGGTACAAATATTCTATCCTAATTTGTTGGTTGACTCATAACTTTGTGGCATTTTCTTCCATTCATATTAAAAGCCTTTTGCTGTGTAGTTAAATTTATCAATATTTTCTTTCATGGTTTTGAAGGAGTAAATGTGGAGGGGAGGCAATCAACATTTAACAGACCCAAATCAAAACTGACCAAAAGCCAAACTCCTCACAAGGATCAACAAGATTAGATTTTCCTTGGCTTCTTTTCATGTCCCATCTCTATCAATCCCCTCTAAGCAAAGTTCCAGTCATATACACTTGTTTGCATTTCTCAGAACAAACATTGGTATCTGTTTGTTTCATCTATACAGACTGCAGCATAGGCGTTTCTTTTCACGTGGAATGCCTTTCCGTAATCGTGTACTCCACATGTACCTGTTGGACAAATTTCTGTTCATACAAAGCAATTCAAATATCATCTCCTTAGTGGAGACTTCCCTGCCTATTTCATCTCACCTATGCCTAATTAGTTATGAAACATTTTCTGAACCTCATTAGTATTTATGACATGATTTAGTTCATAACCTACAAACCAGCAGTATGGGCTCTGGCTGGCTGGGTTCAAATTTCACGTCTGCTACTTATTTGTTGCATGAAGGACCCTGAGCAAATTACTCGACTTCTCTGTGCCTCAATGCCCTCATCTGCAAAATGGGGATAATGGCAATGCCTCATAGGACTGCTTTGAGAAGTAAATTAATGAGTGTTAAACAGCATCTGTGTTGAGAATAGTGCTGACACACAGAAAATGCTTATTAAATACATAAAACTTGTTGGGCCCAGAGGCAGTCTGAGCAACAGATGGTCAACCGCCAGGAGGCAACTGTGCAGCAATTTATCTGCTTTCCTGCCTACCTTGTTTCTGAGACTGTGAATGTCTCAGAAAGAAGGGGCCAAGTATTTTGCTTTGCTCAATTTTATATTTCAAGTGCCCAACACATGGTGGTTTCATTTAATGTGTGAATAAATAAATAAATGATTTTCCATCCAAGTCTCTTACTTCAGTTGAAGTATAACATAAATACATGTAATAGATTCAAGAAAGGCATCAAAATAAAGATATAGGAATGTAAGTTTTCCATAACACACGGAAATGTGAAGTCTCTCTACATTTGGTTGCTAAAGAAATAGTCTAGGAGCCCAGTGGATTAGAATAAAGAAAAGGGAATTTCCTTTAAAAGCTTAAAGCGAGAAAGAACATGGATTATAGAGACAATTACAGAGAGTATCGCAGGGAAGGGGAATGACCCTTACCCAGAACACTTGGGGGTCCCTAAGTTCTCTGCAGCTCCTCCCATATCTTATGAAACATATTCAAATGTACACACATCCAACATAATTTGGGCCAAAAAAATTTAAAGGTATTTTCTAATTTGGTTTTCAGATTATTTTTGTATTAGTCATTCCTTTGATTCAAAATTGGTTATGATTTCTTAGCAATCATTGGGTACCTGTATGACGTTTTAAATGAGAAAAACTAATCCACAAATTGCTTTCAACTATAATGAGATGTTTATGAATATTGAATTTAATAATTGATGAAATTGGCATATGTCATAATTTGCAGTTATGTCACTACACATTTAAAAATTTTGATATCACATTGTTCAATGGAATTAAAATATTTCTTTCTTTATTTTTCTCCTCCTGGTCTCAAGTATTTTAATCATCTCTTGAAATGTTCCTGGGCCCTAGCCTAGGCACTATGCCTATAGAACCTAATAGATAAAGCAACCCTGCTTGTTTAAGGGCCTAGAGGCAAGTGCAATCAAGTTTAATGCTGAATATGACAAATGTATTTTCCCTGTTGAAGCCAAGTATCTGTGTGGAGGATTAGTCGGATGCATGCTTCTCAAAGAAACCAGCTGTTCCTGTAAGTAAAGGCCTGCTGCAAGAAGAAACCAACCTATCTAGGTTGGAGAATATGGGGGCACACATTGCCTTTTTCCATCACCGCCAGGAACACCACGCCCTTATTTCATCTCAATGCAAGACACACAATCTGGGATCCAAAACACTATTTTCTATCAGAAAGCCAGTTCTCACGCCCTTTTCAGGTCAAATGTTCCATCCTCTTTAGAAAAGCTTAGAAAACAGTCTTTCTTGTGTTCTCATTGCTCAACAGGGAGGGGAACATCACACACTGGGGTCTGTTGGGGGTTGGATAGGATAGGGATAGCAGGGGATGGGGGGATTGGGGAAGGATAACTTTAGGAGAAATACCTAATGTAGGTGACGGGGGATGGATTCAGAAAACCACCATGGCATGTGTATACCTATGTAACGTTCTGCATGATCTGCTCATGTACCCCAGAACTTATAATAATAATAATAAAAAGAAAATAGTCTTTCTTTCACTCCCTCCAACCTTCATTGTGATATATGTTGTGTATCATAACCCTTGGTACTGGATGAAAGGTCCCAATCTGAATGAAGAAATGGGGAAGATAAACAAAAAAAACCCGGAAGCTAAAATAATCATTTAACCTGAACCAGTTGATAGGAAAAGCATGCTAGAATGGAATATCCAACCAGCTATGGACATTGCTTTTGGCAGGCAGTTATATGAATAGCCCCATTATAAAGGAATCAGGGTTGGTGTATTGTCCAACTCTAGGGGGCAACATTGAATTGCATTCTATGGCTATGGTGCTCCCTGGAGTTCTGTAAATTCATAGGGCTGAAAGTGATCATTACATGCCTATCATATCCAGGGAAATAAGAAGCAAAATGGCCCAGAAGAAGAGAAAGAACATTCAACAAGTTGCACATAACCTACCAACAGTCCACAACTACAGTTGATTCATGCCCAACTCTTGCTACACCTAAAATTTGCATAACTTGGTTCTGGGGAGGTTTTGGGGGAAACCAGAATTCCATCTCTGAAGCCAAGCCAAATCTTCACTGACTGGAGACTGGGAAAGACGCCTTTTTCAAATCTAGTTTCTCTTTCCCAATAGCACTTAAAAGACAAACGTGTTCTGTTCTGCAGCCTTGGATCTCACTATTCATGGTTAAGTCATTGCCTGGGAGACTTTATAAGGGTTATTGGAAGTTTAGCTTTACAGTAAACATAGTGCAATTTACACAATAAAATGCAGTCCCTTGTTTAATTACTTACCTCGCCTATTGGGACTTTTTCTCATCTCTCAGGTCACAGTTTTTACTTAGGACCGTAACTATGGGGTTGACATTGGTATGAAACACTTTTGAACCCCTCAGAACGAAGACTTCTTAACTGCGCCTGAAGAGCAACTCGCCAAAAACAATGAAAGGTGTTTCACAATCTGAGTGGGTGAACTTCATCTAACTGATATGTAAATAAAGGAGTGGCAGGTTAACAGCTCAATCCTCGGGAGCGGCCTCTCGAGAAAGCTTGGCTACTAGAAATGAAGGGCAACTTCACTCGAATCCTCTGACACTGTGTGGAATTTAGGCATAGCAAGATGCTTAGGCCTGGACCAATGGAAGGACAAAAGGCTCGTTTCTCTCTCTGCAGTTCACCCATGTCCAGAGAGATAGAACACCAGGAGGTGGGACTTCAGAGTAGATTCTGAATTCTCCCCTGTACTTGTGATTCAAGGCTTTTGTGTTTTCTCTTTAAAACCACCAGAGGAAAACAGATAGTCCTCAAAAAGAAAAGATTAATGTTGCACCTTGGGCTTTCCCTTCTGGCTCAAATGATAGGGAAAGCCCTATAGGCCAGTATGGCCGGAGGGAACAGAACCACCCCAGACTCAATCACGCAAAGAAAACAGAGACCTTGAAAGAGGAAAAACAATATTCATAACTACTAATGAAATCACAGTCACAATAATAATTCTAATGTCCGTAGCTAGTGCTTGCCCACACTTCCTTAAACATGGAAACTCATATTCTGACAAATTCTGCCCACCTCTCAAGGGTTTCTGGGAGTCCCAGGTGATGTTTTATAGGCATTTGCACACATCCCTATTGTCGTCCACTCCAGCCTCTGTGTTGAAGTCTGATACCTGGGAGTCCCACTATGCCCTTCATAGTAATTCTAGTATCAGCCAGAGCTGTGTCTCTTGGTGGTCCCAGAGCCAGTAACTCAAAAAGAACCAGACTGATATTTATCTTCCTACCTGGGAATCAAAGTATCCCAGATCTTATGGAGTCTGCTGTGAAAACAGCTTCTTCTGCTGCTTCTGCATCTCTTTCTATCTGGTTCAGACAGGAGCCAAGGAGCCAGACTCATCCATTTGGGAATTGATATCTGTAACAGATGATTCTTTTCTTTTCACCTCATCCCTTTCCTTATGGCTCACTCTCCTTCCACCCATTCTGTTTCACTATATCAGGTGAACCCCAATAATCTACACTTTAATGAGCCTCCTTCCTGGAGGGAGCACAGATACCACCTCTGAGAAGCAACGATGTATTCATTAAAAGGCTGAATGGCCTGGTGGCTGAAGCTGTGAAGTCAGACCTGGATCTGAATACAGGCTCTACTCCTTCATACTATGTCCTTGAGCAGGTGACATAACCACTTTGTGGCCTGGTCTCCTTGATTACCAAATGAAGACAGTAACAGACTTAGCTGATAGGGTTGTGTATAGAATTCTACAAGATCATTCATTGATTACTTCCTTGTATAAATACCTTATTGAGGATCTGTAATGTTCCAAGCACTCTTCTAGGTGTTAGGGATACAGCATACAACAAAACATACAAAATATCTGTCTTCACAGAGCTTACATTCCAGCTGGGGAGATAGATAATAAGTAGGAATACAATAGAATAAAATGTTGGGCAGTGATACGGTCTATAAAGCATAAATCCGATTAGGGATGGAGAGGGATGGAAGGGAAGGTATTTGAGAAAAGATAGTAAGATAGTTAGGAAAGCCCTCTTTAATGAGGTGGCTTATGAGCAAAGATCTGAATGAAAAATACTTAGCGTATTTCAGACATAGAATGTTTAATAAATGGGGTAATTAATATTACACTCCAGGTACTCATCTTCAAAACTCTCACAGACTATATACCTGGAAATGCGACAGTTGCTTTATTTTATTTTAAAAAATCATCCCTAGGTCAGGCATAGGGGCCCATGTTTGTAATCCCAGGACTTTGGGAGACTGAAATGGGAGGATCACTTGAGGCCAGGAGTTGGAGATCAGCCTGCCTCAAAAAAAAAAAAAAAAAATAGAAAAAATCTGAACAGTATTTAAAAAACATCATCTCGTTTCACAAACACAAGTAATTTTAATTATTGCATTTCATTAATATCATTCTTAGTCTCCCACCCCTGGTTTGCTACTTGGTGCCAGAGCAAGGTGCAGAACTGGATGTTTGGGGTTTTTTGTTTTGTTTAACTTTTATTTTAAGTTCAAAGGTACATGTGCAGGTCTGTTATATAGGTAAATTTGTGTTATGGGGATTTGTTGTACAGATTATTTTATCACATAGGTATTAAGCCTAGTACCCATATGTTATTTTTCCTGATGCTCTCCCTCCTCCCACTCTCCACCCTCTAAGAGCCCCAGTGTGTGTTGTTCCTTTCTATGTGTCCATGTGTTCTCATCATTTAGTTGCCACTTATAAGTGAGAACATGTGGTATTTGATTTTCTGTTCCTGTGTTAGTTCGCTAAGTATAATGGCCTCCAGCTCCATTCATTGTCCCTGCAAAGGACAGGATTTCATTGCTTTTTATGACAGCATAGTGTTACGTGGTATATATATACCACATTTTCTTTACACAGTCTGCCATTGTTGGGTATTTAGGTTGATTCCACGTCTTTGCTACTGTGAATAATGCTGCAATGAACATACATGTGCATGTGTCTTTATAATAGAACAATTTATTTTCCTTTGGGTACATATCCAGTAATGGGATTGCTGGGTTGAATGGAATTTCTGTCTTTAGGTTTTTGAGGAATCGCCACACTGTCTTCCACAATGGTTGAACTAATTTACACCCCCACCAACAGTGTACAAGTGTTCCTTTTTCTCTACACCCTAACCAGCATCTGTTATTAATATTTCTGGCTTTTTAAATAACAGCCAATCTGACAGGTGGAGATGGTATCTCCTTATGATTTTAATTTACAGTTCTCTAATGATCAATTAAACTTTCTTCATTTGATTGTTAGCCACATGTATGTCTTCTTTTGAAAAGTGTTCATGTCTTTTGCCCACTTTTTAATGATTTTTTTTTTGTAAATTTGTTTAAGTTCCTTATAGATGGTGGATATTAGACCTTTGTCAGATGCATAGTTTGCAAAATTTTCTTCCCATCCTGTAGCTTGTTTGTATACTCTGCTGATAGTTTTTTTGTTTCTGTTTTTTGATGTGCAGAAGTTCATTAGTTTAATTAGATCCCATTTGTCAATTTTTGCTTTTGTTGCAATTGTCTTTGGTGTATTCATCATGAAATCTTTGCCTGTGCCTATATCCTGTATTGCCTACGTTGTCTTCCAGGGTTTTATAGTTTTGGGTTTTACATTTAAGTCTTTAATCTGTCTTGAGTTAATTTTGTATATTGTGTAAGGAAGAAGTCCAGCTTCTGCATATGGCTAGCCAGTTATCCCAGCACCATTTATTGAATAGGGAATCCTTTCCCCATTGTGTGCTTTTGTCTGGTCAAAGATTAGATAGTTGTAGGTATGTGGTCTTATTTTGGGGCAGAACTGAATCTCTTGACTTCTGGTCCACTTTCTCACAAAAAACCTATCAGTATGTGAGAAGAGTAGCAATATACTCTCTAGAATAGAGCTACTGTTTGCTTTTGTGGAATCTGGACAGTGGATGGGAAAGAGAGTTAAGACATACTGAGTAGACAACACTGTATATCACTCAGGAGCATACTTCTCTTGGTAGTTGGTAAGACAGCACGGATGGTGCCACTGCACAATTATCTCAATCTACTTGGGAACCATTGAAACCTAATATTGATATAAAGCCCATTTTTTTCTAAAGTATATTCACTGAGCATTTATTCTATGGGGTTTCATGTTTAAAATCTTGGGGAAACAACACACACTAAATTTGTCTCCTGGAGATTCCCAAAGCATCTTAACAGATTAAAGGACTTAAGTTCTGCAGCAAAGACATCTGATTAACCTTCATGGATTCAAACTTCTTTGACTACAGAATCCCTTTCTCTTTTGACACTCATTAATTTGAACTTCTTGAAATGCCTCTATAAAGACACTAAATTTGAATCAATTCAGCACATCTTAGAATTCTGGGATCTTCCAAATAGTGCAAAATAGGCAATCAGTAAGTAGGAGGCAATTGACTGAATGAAGCTCCTATTGGATAGGTATTCAGCTTATCCTCAAACTTCTATGTAGAAAGGAGTGCTCTTGCTTCAGGTATCACAGGGGCACTGGAATGCAAAGATTTCAGAACTCCTTTTGGGGACTAGTTTTCAGAATTTCAACTTTGGAGGTAGAAAGTAATGTTAATGAGCATTTTTAACCACTGCTTCTGAGCTATGTTGTCAAGACACACCCATAGTGAGGTTTGTTAAAATGATTTTTAAAAACACATTAAAGTATGATAGATTGTGTATGACATTTTAAAAAGCAAACTAGAACATATTCAAGGTTGTCCATACTCTGTGATTTCACTTTTATCACTCTGCACTCCAATATCCTTTCCTAAGTGGGAAAGAGGGGTGGAGTTATAGACAGCCTGCTGGGAATTGCACATAACCTGCAGCCTCTCTTATGGGTGCAGAGGGACACACCCTTGGGAGTGTGTCATGCACATAATTCTTATCTGTCATGTCTGTTATCTGATGGAAGAAATGCTGAACCAACACAAACCCTACATTTTACAGATAAGAACATGGAAGCCTGGAGAGCAAAATAACATGTCTGGGTCATTCAAACAGAAAAAAAAAAAACACAATAGAACTGAGACCCAGGTGTCCTCTCTCCTGTCTCTATAAACAACCCAGTCTCTTCTGAAGCACCTGTCTCAGGTCAGGTTCCCTAGAAGCAAAGCCTGAGATGGGAATTCTAGTTTAAGAGATTTACTGGAGAACTGTTCTAAACCCCACTCAATCTAGGATTCTTCCGTGTCACCCCATACAAAGATCAGTATTCCAGTATGGAATACGCTTCCTCCTAATCCCAAAGATGCTTGTCAATCATTCTGCTTTTTCCTTAGTTGTATAAGGTATAAGGCACAAAAACTTAGATAGGATAACCCAGCATGCACAAGATAACCCATAACCCAGCATGTTCAGATCACTAAACCCCTAAAAACCTTACCACTATAGTGCACTCCTGAATATTTTTAGTGTTTACCTCTACAAATTCTATCCCTTGAAGCATATGTATCCTGCCAAGACATTTAGATAATTTGCCACTTCTCATTTGGCTTCATTAACATGATGATATCGAATATAGTGGGCCACTGTAAAGTTCTGTATAATCATCCGATGGTCTAGGTCTCTTTGGACTCTTTTGAGATAGAGAAGGCAGGAAACAAACATATCCCTGAAGCAAAACTCTTAATGTATATTGTTGTTCATTACATATGCACATCAACTACTTCTGGTCCTTATTTCTGATGGGTATTTAAAATATTTGCCAGGTAACCAACCCAAATGCCCATTAATGATAGACTGGTTAAAGAAAATGTGGCACATTACACCATGGAATACTATGCAGCCAGGAAAAAGATGAGTTCATGTCCTTTGCAGGGACATGGATGAAGCTGGAAATCATCATTTTCAGCAAACTGACACAAGAACAGAAAACCAAACACTGCATGTTCTCACTTATAAGTGGTTGCTGAACAATGAGAACACACGGACACATGAAAGGGAACATCACACACTGGGGCCTGTTAGGGGTTGGGGGCTAGGGGAGGAAAAGCAGGGGCTGGGGGGCTGGGGAGGGATAGCATTAGAAGAAATATGTAATGTAGATAACGGGGTGATAGATGCAGCAAACCACCGTGGCACGTGTATACCTCTGTAGCAAACCTATACATTCTGCACGTGTACCCCAGAACTTAAAGTATAATAATAAAAAAGTTCAAAAATGAAAAAAAAATTGCCAGGTAATAGCTTAATATCATGGATATGAGGATACATTAATCTGTGCTAGTGAAAAACAGCTGCAATTGGAGGTACTAGTTGGCTATGCTTGCAGCAATATGTCGTCTTCCCCTATGATCCGGTTTTTTAGGGCCAGACTGACATGTTAAATGAGGATATTGTGGGACCCACCGCTCCTACATCCTTTATGTCTTCAATCGGACATGCCCTCTAGGATGTTGAGCAGTTTCATATCCTATCTTGACCAAAGGGTGAAGTTTTGGGGATTTACACGTGGCCTTTTATACCACAATTGCTTTTATTCTACAGGTCAAAGAACCAATGTAAGTGTCTGCCAACTGCTAAGAATATTCATTTCACTGATACATTCGGGAGCTTGAGACATGACCACTGGGTGGATTTATGGCCTCAGTGTATCAACCGTGAGACAAACCTGGGTCAGAACTCCACTTGCTATCTGACTTGCATAAGCCCCTACCCTAGAAGGGGTCATGAGAGCACTTTGGCTTCTCATGTATCAGGAGCATCTCTGACTTGATCCAATAGCATCTGAAAGAACTGGGTATCCCTTTTCCTTAGTGTATAGCCATAGGTCCCTTTGGGGAAGTTCTTGGTGAATCACTATGGTATATACTTGTTATGATGCTGCAGTGTCTTTTCACATGGGGACTGTATTAGTCCATTCACACACTGCTAATAAGGACATGCCCGAGACTGGGCAATTTATAAAGAAAACGGGGTTCAGTGGACTCACATTTCCACATGGCTGGGGATCCCTCACAACCATGACAGAAGGCAAAAGAGGAGTAAAGGCACATCTTACAAAGTGGCAGGCAAAAGAGAAGTAAGAGCCAAGCGAGAGGGGTTTCCCCTTGTAAAACCATCAGATCTCATGAGAGTTATTCACTACCATGAGAACAGAATGGAAGAAAACACCCCATGATTCAATTATGTCCCACTGGGTTCCTCCCACAACATGTGGGAATTATGGGAGCTACATTTCAAGATGAGATTTGGATAAGGACACTGCCAAACCATATCATGGGGACCCAACCGTTCTCCAGTCAGTGGGTTTTAGATCTGAGAACCGACTTAGGTCTAGAAACTGGGCAAGGGATCTTGTTTTCTACTGGGTTGGCTGACCTCAGCCGCCTTCTGTTCACCTATTCTTAATCTCATTTGATTTCACACTTTAAGTGAATATTATTAGCTACCATCTATCTTGCCCCTAGGAATAATATGACCCATTAGACACTATCATTGATACCTGTAGGTCAGACCTCCTTGGGTGTCATTTCAATATTGCTGCCTGTTACAGTAATTACATCCACCCTGCTTCTGATGGTTAAGAGTTACCACCTGGTTCTGCTATTCCAAGGCCCAATTATTCTCATTGACTCTAGGGAGCCTAGTTCTGGAATAGCACCTTCTACTGTCAGACCCAGCCTAAAGATAAAACCTCTGTAGACCAGACACAGTGGCTCATGCCTGTAATTCCAGCACTTCGGAAGTCCAAGGCCAGTGGATCATGAGGTCAAGAGATCAAGACCATCCTGGCCAACATGGTGAAACACGGTGTGTACTAAAAATACAAAAAAATTAGCTGGGTGTGGTGGTGCACACCTGAGGTTCCAGCTACTCAGGAGACTGAGGCAGGAGAATTGCTTGAATCTGGAAAGTACAGATTGCAGTGAGCTGAGATTGTGTCACTGTACTCCAGCCTGGTGTTAGAAGGAGACTCTGGGGGAAAAAAGCCTCTGTAGAGCTTCTCAGTAGTCCTTGTATCTGCCCTCAGCCGCTCCCAGTGCATTCCTTTTCACCTTCGTAAATGGTGGAACATAGCTGGTGAGTTTTCCAGGATTATATAATTGACCCATTCTAGCATGCTTCATTCTCTGAGAATTTTAATCCCTTTCTTCTTAGTCTTCCAGGCAATCTGGCATCTATCTTATTTCTTGCAACCAATCACTTTTTCTAAGCTGCTAACAACCACCCCATTAGTATATTAGGCATGTTTCCTGAGGTCCTTAGCCCTGCCTTGACAAATGTTCCCTTACCTTCCCACCTTCATCCGGCATCCTCATGACCCACTTCTAGGCATACTCATCCACTTCCTGCTGGTATATATTGACCCATTCCTGCACCTCCTTTGGCATATAATTTCTCTCCTCCCCTTTCAGGCCTGGCACTACTCTAGTATTTGGTGAGATTTGACCTTAATCAAAAGTTTTGTTTCCAGAAAAGAATGTGATGGCTGATCCTAAGAAGATAAGACATTATAAAGCACCTGCCTTATTTGAGGTCTTAGTATTATCTAGATAATGGAGAAGGGCTTTATCGTCATTTTTCCATGCCAAGAAGGTTGAGGGGAATTTGAAATCTGGGGGTTCCAAGGTTCTCAAGTGCACCATCCCCAATATCTGTATCCTAAATCTTTGGGCCCCACTTTTTTCCTGTCAAAGGTTTCTAACATTCACATAGGGTATTTGCCTAAGCTGATAATTCAACCTGTTTTGAAGTTCTGCTTTTCTTACCATTAGAAAAGCAATCTGCTTGCCCTTCAGCTCTGTCCACTGTCTGGCCGCAGTAGATGAGTGTCTCTAAGTGCTATCAAAGAAGCTCTCTGTTTAAAATTGCTGAATAATACATCTGAGCCTTGCATTTTCTCTTTTCAATGAATCAATGACACTTAACAGCAGTCTGCCAGTTCCTCATCCTAGGTTTTCTATTTGCTCCATAACTCTCAAATGCCAGAGACATTGTACTAAGCAGTGCATTCTCTTCTACCTGCATCCTGTCCCAGATTGCCATAGTGAAATTCTCAGCCAATGTACAGTATGCCAGTGAGTATCAATACTCCACCTACTGCCGGGAGGGGTCCTCATTGTCATCAGCCAGTGAGTGATCCACCCCCAGGATCCCATACCTTAGAGTCCATTTCCTATGACCACTATTGGCACCAACTGTCTTAGGTAGATTTCCCTAAAAGCAGAGCCTGAGGTGGAGATTCTTATCAAATTTATTGAAAAGGTGTTCTCAGCAGATGCAAAGTAAGGGAAGCAGAATAGAACAAGGGAAAAAAAGTTCAGTCAGGATGCAGACTCAGTTGAAGACCTGCATCAGTCTGGTCCCATAGAAAGCTCTAGAGCACAAATTGTGGCACATAGTTGAGTCCCCTTGAGGCAAGGATGTCAGCCTTTTGTATCCCTGTGTCAGTCACTGGCTACTGGCTGCTCTTGGGCAGTACATAACCCAGTGGGCAGGCACCCTTGTCCAGTAGAGAAGTCTATGAAGAAGAACAGCTGTAGGTCATTAGCAGACTTTACTCATAGCTGCTGGGGGATGAGTGAACCAGCCAGGTCCAGGGCAGCCACAATGTCCACTACAGATAACTTCTGTAATGATAACCCCTAGCCCCTTAAGAGTAGTCCTGATACTAGCAGAAACCAAAAAGTTATTTGGATCTAACCTGGCAAATAAGATTAATGAACAATATAGTATTGTGTGTTTCTCTTAAATACAAATCACATTATTTAAAGGTGATAACAATGCTTTATACAAAGACTTTTTTTTCGGTTCTTATGTGGTTTTAAACTACTTTGCATGTAAGTCCCATAAAGGAGTTCCACATACTTTTATCAGGTGGTATTATCATTAGAATAAGTGTCAAAGTGATCACTCTGATGTGGGCAAAACTCACTTTTAGGCATAAGCTCGTGAATGTGTGCAATACAAATCAGATCAATCTCATTAAGGAAAATCATAAAAAGGAGCAAACAATTTACACCAAGAGAAATATAAATGGTTTAAAAATATTTGTAAATGGTATTTGACTTCCCCAGAGGTTTCCAAAATGCCTAGAAGACATTTTTCTATCTTCTTCATGTTTGCAAAAATACCTCTGAGGATTAATTGACACATGCATCAAGGATTTGGGGTGGAAATATGCATGGGAGTAGACATTTAGGAAGATAATTTGGCAATGTGTATCAAAATTCGGAAAAGATATGTTCTCAACCCAATAATTCCATTTCCAAGAACTGATTACAAAGAAATAATCTATGAGCCCAACAAAGCTGTATATTTAAGGACATTCAGATAGTGTTATTTTATATTGGTGAAAAATTAAACACTTAAATGTCCAAAAAGTACAGAATGAGTACATAAATTCTGGAACACTCAGATGTTGAAATACTAGGCCTTGAAGTTGCCTTGGCTTAAATTCCAATTCTGTCTTTCCCTAGTTGTGTAACCCTGAACAAGGCAATTCACATTAATTAATTTTTAAAAATGGAAATTACAATAATTTCTATCTCAAGGAGTTGCTGTGAGAAAGTACTTGCGGCAGTGCCTGGCTCATAGAAATGCTATCACCGTTGTTTAGACAAAGTATACCTATAATATGATCTCAAAATTTCATGATTAAGCATAGTCATATGCCAAAGATTGGAAAAAAATTTACCGTACACCAAATGTCTTAGTCTGTTTTGTGTTGCTGTAAAGGAATGCCTGAGGCAGAGTAATTTATAAAGAAAAAGGGATTATTTGGCTCATGATTCTGATAGCTGAAAAATTCAAGAGTGGGCATCTGTATCTGGTGAAGGTGTCAGGATGCTTCCATTCATAGCGGAAGGTGAAGGGGAGCCAGCCTGTTCAGAGATCACCTGGTGAGAGAAGGAACAAGAGAGAGAGAAGCAGGAGGTGCCAGGCTGTTTATAACAACCAGCTCTCCTGGGAACCAGCGGAGTGAGAAGTCACTTACCCACAAGGGAGGACATCAGTCTATTCATGTGGGGTCAAGTGGACTCCTATGACCTAAACATCTCCCACTAGGCTCCATTTTCCAATACTGCCACAGAGATTTGGTGGAAACAAACTATAACCAAACCACAGCATTAAACCAAAGCTTCTCAGATATTTTGCTCTTGGGATCCCTTTATGCTCTTGAAAATTACTGAGGATCTCGAGGAATTTTTGTTTGTGTGAGTTTTATCTACCAATATTTGCTGTCAAAATTAAAATAAGGAAATATAAAACATAGGAATGCACAAGTACACATGCTGTTAGAGCAATGATGTCATCACATATCACGTAGTTTCTAGAAGACTTCATTGTTTTCTCATGGCAGAATAAGAGTAAACAAAACAGATAATGGCTTGCTGTTATGAAAAGACTTCTGACCATGTAGACCCCTTGAAAGAGTTTTAGGGACCTCCAGAGAATCTTTTGGCCACACTTTGAGAATGGCGCACTAAACTACTAATGATTAGTATACATCATTTATATATTTTTTCCTTACTGTCTTTTATATTTTTCAACCTTTCTGCAACGAACCTATATAACTTTATAATCACAAAATGTGAGGATAATTTTTAAAATGTTTTCATTTTTCATAGTCATACCATAGGTACATCCATTCAGTTGGATCAGAGTTTCTTCTGCTTAAATGATGGTCCTGCATTTTCCTGAGCTCCCAGAACTGTGTTCTGGTAATGATTTTGTGAGACCTCCAGGAATGTAGGAATGAGTGGTTCTCTATCATTGAATTTATTTTGGATGCTTTTTCATAGGCCAACCAATTAAAGAAAATGCTCAGAAACCGTCTGGAAGAAGTCACGTAATAGATTGGAAGGGCAATCTATAGACAAGCCAATGGGTAGCCTTTTCTAATGTGCTTGTTGACCCTTGTAAGTAACTTAGCCATAAATGCAAAGAAACCCTCTCTTGAGGTCTTCACTCACTGTGAAGCAATTGCATAATCACAGCCGACGGCCACCTTTGTTTCATTCATGCCTGTGTTCTTAGGGGCTGTACAGCATCTGACACACAGTAGCTAGTCAATATTTGTTTAATGGGCTCAGCTCTTGAGGATGTCTCCCAGGGACTCCACCCTGCATAGCCACTGCTCCAACCTAGGCTCTGGCCTGGGCCAGTCAGTCTGGAGCTTCCCCATTATCTGAATTTGAATGCTACTAGCAGGACTTTGTGGTGCTCACTGCGAAGATCACCAGAAAGATTGAGAGGGTCCCCTGACTCCTACCTGGGATATTTGCTTGAAGCCACTATCTGAACTTATGCCCCACTTATCTCCTGAAGTCCCAGTTACTTTTAGAGAAGGTAGATGATGTCTTAAAGAGGTTTATGAGTCCACCTAAGGGAACAAGAGGAAAGAACCAAGGGAGCATATATATGCCACTGAGCTCTCCTGCCTCAGAGATGTTTGTGGAGAGGGGCTTATCATGGCCTCATCACTTCATGGCACATCAGTTCTGCTTCATTCCATTGCCCAAGGTGGTCTTGATTTTTATTGTCATTGTTGTAGAATACTTCCTTTGAATTGTCTCAGAGCTTCAGAGCATGGGGACTTATAGTTTCCCTGGATTTTTGCTCATTGTAACCATTTTAGCAGTAGAAACATTTCTTTGTTTGGGCTAATGGCTTTCGTACTGAAAAACTGTTTTATAAAGTAACAAAGTCATCCCTTTGCAAAGTTGTAAAAACCCTTTCCAAGAAAACAGATTTTGTTACAATTGAGGGTACTTTTTTCCTTTATATTTTAATGTAACAATTCCTACCTCATAGAAGAAAACATTGAACTAGGTGCCTTAACAATAAGCCATAGGTCTCCTTAGCTGAAGTATAATGAGGGGGGAACACAGCAGCTACGTTACAATAGAGAGGAGGCTGCATTGCTGGAACTGGAAAAATGCTACTGACTTGAATAATTGCATAATTGTAATTCTTAAAAATGCAGTGCTTTCCCTCTTGATAATAACTTGTGCTTGCCCCCTCTGTAATCTATTTCTAGTTGATAAATAGAAAAAGATGGAAAAAATCCATGTAGTTATGAATTTTAGATGTGAGTCTGGAGACTACCGGAAGTTAGTATATACAACTGTGGCAAAAACAATATGATTTGAAGTAATTACAATAGCTCTCTCTGGGAATCATTAGTGGTTGTAGCTCTCAACTAAAATTGACCCAGAGGAGAGGAACTATCGTTTGTTTGAGGAAAGTAGGTTACAAATCGGATGAAACTTTCCAGCCAAAACAATTAGTCCCACAACGTATTCACTTAAATTGAAGTGGAGTGGGCAGATAAAGTAGAATAAAGTCTACTGCCCTCTGGGGCTGCACACGAGCATTGTGGGCCTCCCTAGCATCATGTGCTCGACCCAGAAGGAGCCCTTCCTGGTCGATGAAGGGGAAGAGGGGAATCTGTCCTAGGACGCAACCCACTGCTACCTCCTTCTGGGGCTGGCACATAGCCAGCCAGGCTAGAGAAGCAACTTTTGGTAAAAAAAAAGAACTTCAAAGTGGCAAAGACACTGAGATGGCCTTGAATAACAGGACTGGCTATAGGAGGCAACCCCCTATGCAGTAAACATGTCTGTCTGTTCCCTCCTCTCCTGAAACACAGCCATCTAAAGCGTCTCCATCTTAAGCCAGGAAAAATGACCAAAACACTGAAAATGGGATGAAAAGGAATGGTTGAAGTCAGCTTAAAGGCTAAGGAAAGGAAATGGTCAGGTGAGGGAGAATAAGTAGAAGAATTTAGGGGACTCAGGGGCCTATAGGGGTTGTGTGATTAGAGAGCTCCCACAGAGGAATGAGACTCCCTGAGGGAGCAAGTGAGGAGAAGGCCTTCAACTGGTGGTTTAGTTAGAATCTGTTCCAGGTGCCATGCCAAAGGTGAGCTCCAAGGGATCACAGTGTTCAGCTCCAGACAAAAGGAAAGAACAGCTCTAGATGTTCTGGATTCGGTGTTAGTTATCAGTGAAGCACTGTTGGTAATGGGCCGTGCCTTCCTGCCCTTCTGATGTTAAGAGCAACGCCATGACATTTGGCAGATACTGCTAACTGTCCTCTGATACCTCCTCAGTCCTTCTTTCTGAGGTATAGACTGCTCTCAAATTTTAGCTAAACATGTGACTGCCTGGAGCAAAGACTCAATTTTCCAGACTCAGTTACAGCTAAGCGTGACCGTAAGATTAAGTTCTTGTCCATAAGATAAATGCAGAAACAGTTGTGCAATTTCCAGGAAATGTTCTTAAAGGTAGGGGGCATGCCCTCCTTCTTCCAGCTGGCTTGGAATGCAGATGTGATGTTGGAGGCTGGAGCAGCTGTAATGGACCGTGAGGTAGGATCTTTGTAAGTTAGCAGGATGCTTGGTATTTCAAGACTGTGGGGTTGTCATCTCAGCTGGCAACACCTACCCTGAAAGAGGGAAATAAACTTCTACCTCTTGCTTTGAATTTTCTGTCACTCATAGTCAAGCCTACTCTTAACGGATACAGGGGGCTCCCTAATAGTTTCAAAAGCCCCAAACTTCCATTTCTCTGGGAAAAAGTCATGTAGACTAATGATGCTGAGTAACATCTACCAAATGCTTACTATGTCTCAGTCATTGTCCTGAGCACTTTAAATGTATGAGTTCATTTAATCCTCATTATAATCCCATGAAATAGGTGCTTTGTTATCCCTTGTTTTATAGATGAACAAGCAGACATGAGGCATATTAACTAGTTTGCTCAAGTTCACATAATACATGGTAGAATGGGTATCTAAACCCAGATCTCCAGGCTTTAAACCCAGACTCCTAACAACTGTGCTAACAAAAATACAATCATATCAGAATTCCAAATCAAATTAGTTTTGGTTGTTCTCTGTCTTGTTTTCTATCACCTGACATTGTTTTGTCTTTTATTATTTTCAAAATGGGGGAATAAATGCATTGTTTATTATAGCAGTTTGTGAGGACCTTTTTGGAAATGATGCCCATAATGATAATGGGGGAGTGAGGGAAGACTGATACAAAAAAAAGTCCTTTTATCAATTGGGTACCCCTACTCTAAATTGGTGGTCATCAAATTATCTATATGCAATGCCCTACCAGCATAACATTTTGGGGCACACACACACAATTTCTGAAGTGTATGTGCATGTGTGTGCATGCACGTATGAAATTCACATGTATTGCTGTGGAAACAGACTCTTGTGGTGGAAATTGTGGTGCTCTGTCCAGATCCTCTCTTTAGAGTTAATGCTGCCATCTCCTAGCAACTGGAAATATTTGTCGCCAAAGCCTCACAGCTGCATTCCTGATTGGAAACTGCCGTTAGCTATAACAAACAGCTCACCTATGGCCTTGTACTCCCAGAGGGTGTCTTGTAGCCAGTGACTGACTGATGGGGATATAAAGAGCCCACTCCACTGCCTCAATGCAAGACCACTCTCAAGGGCTATCACAGCCCCAGAGCTCCCTGTGGGTTGGTTGAGACCTCTGTTGCATGTGTATTTTAGGTCAGCTTTCCCCTATGCCCAGTCCTGCCCTCCTCGCTTCCATATAGTGGAAAGTTGATATAGTCCCAGTGTACCAACTGGGATTACTTCCCAACAAACCTGCCTGTAACTCTATGTTTTAGAGTCTGCTTCTCTGGACCCAAATAAAAATTCAAACAAGGATGACATGAAAATAAGTATAAAAAGATCTACTATTTCCTATTTATATCCCAGTAGTTGCCTTGTACATCCCTGGGTTGTGCATATCTGCTTTGGAGATGGTTCCCAAAGATAATTTAGGACATAGGTCATATTAATCCCAGCCCTGAGATGGGAGGTAGAGGCCAAAGAGGAGGACCACAAAAAAGAGGAAGAAGAAAAGAGAGCCCTTCCTTTATTCTTCCCACCTAGACAAGTTTAGATTTTCTCGGCATGGTTGTCTACAGCCCTATTTCCTTTCGCTTTGAAACATTCATCGCTCATTTGATGATTGTCTTCCCAAAAGACTGAAGATTGATGAGCTCAAGATCAGGTCCATCTTGTGCATTTTTATGCAATTAATATCCAACAGTTCCTGGCATATAATAAGTGTCTCAATAAATATTTGTAACAGAGGGATGAGGAAGTTTATCCAGATGTGTTTAACCCTCCCTCTCAGCTCCCAGTGGTACACACAGGCTCACCCTTTCCCAATTTCAGTCCAGCAGGTCATAGAAACTGCCCTGAATCTGGTGGGCCCTCCAAAGAGGACATAGGAGAATTCATTGATGGCTTCAATTGTTTGTTGAGAACTTACTGTGCCTCAAGCAAGCTGCTCTGCCCAGGGGATCCAGCGGTGATCGCAGACACAGACACTTGATCATAGACACAGATACAGGTTCAGCACAAAGTCCCCATTGTTGGGCAGCTTTCAGTATGGGATAGATGCTCATCAGACAGAGCACAGAAATACAATGGGGGACAAACTAAGATAAGTACCCTAGAGGAAAAAAGGGGAATGCCCTGAAAATGGCATAGTCTGGTGTGCATTTGGGTAGTGTTGGGATGAGGATGGCATGAGAGTGCCCTCAGAGCCAGCTTCCCCAGGAGAGAAAGAGATCCTTGAGTTTCAGCTGATGGATTTGCTTAGCTGGAGGAGGGTTTCTCAATCTTGCCCCTAATTGATGCTTTGGACTGGATCATTCTTTGGGGGCAGGGGAGGCTGTCATGTGCATTGTAGAATCTTGAGCAGCAGACTTGACCTCTATCAACTAGATGCCAGTAGCACCACCCCCGAGCCTCAGTTGTGACAGTCAAAATGTCTGCAGACATTACCAAATGTTCCCTGCAGGGCAACATCACCCCCAGTGGAGACTCACCGACCTGGGGGAAGAGGCTGGAGAATGGAGAAGGGTGGGAAAGGGAGAGGTAAACAAGAAGAAAGGAGAAGCATTGCAAAGGTCATGGGGTCAGCTGAGCTTCTGGAGACTGGAGAAGGCCAGGGGAGGGGCTGGCAGTGCACCCTGAGAGGCAGACAGGGCCAGACCCTGCAGGCTGAGAAAGAAGGAAATGAGTTGTCTGCTCCTTGGTAAAGAAAACAGAAATGTTCGGAGAGAGGGTGGGAGCCTACAGGACTATGACAGGATCTCATAACTCTAATCATCAGAATCCAAAAATTAAGAAATAAGCCTCCATAAATCCAGAGCCCTGAGACAATATTAATGGAACTCGGTTGGCACATGTAGCCCATCCAGCCCGCTCCCAGGGCTGACAGGAGATGACAGATGAACCTGAGTAGGGTGCAAGGACATGCCAAAGATGCTGTTTAATAAATCAGCTGACACTCCCCTGAATTTGCATTGTTAATGGCAGTACCTAAACCCGGGTGTTGCTGCAGAGACTTGTCTCGCTGCTGCCTCCCATCTGAACCGTCCCAAGTGAGTTGGCTAAGGGCAGCAGGGTGTTGAGTGATTAGGTCTGAAACACATTTTGTTTTGAGACAGGCTGAAGTGCAGTGGTGTGACCACAGCTCACTGCAGCCTTGACCTTTCAGGCTCAAGCAACCCTCCCATCTCAGCCTCCATAGCAGCTGGGACTACAAGTGTGCACCACCTGCCTTGGTAATTTTGTAATTTTCTTTAGAGATCGGGTCTTGCTATGTTGCTAGGGCTGGTCTCAAGCTCCTGGGCTCAAGCAATCCTTGTATTTCAGCCTCCCAAAGTGCTGGGATTGCAAGTGTGAGCCACTGTGCCTGGTCTGAAATACATTTTAGAATCAGCCTGGAGCTGGAAGGTGGGTAAAATGTGCAAAAGATTTGGCAGGTGTTGTGCAGGATTGGCGCCCTAATGACCACCTCACAGACTGGGTCACAGGGCCCCTAAGACAGAACTGCCCTGGAATGGGACATCAGGATCTCCCCCTGGCCATTGAGCTCCCAGCCATTCCACCATGAATTCTTTGCTAAATGCTGGTGATCTCCCATAAATTAGTTACTCTCTTTGGATCTCAGTTTGCTCCAAAACATGTTAAAGTAAGTCTTTTCTTTGGCAGGAGGTGGGAAATACTGAATAACAGAATCATCTTGGGAGTTTTTTTATTGTACAACTTAAGTCCCATCCACTGTTAAATTTCCTGTATGCTCTTGAAGCACATGGGAAGGGCTGTGTTCTTCAGGATCAATATTGCTGATTTTTTTTCTTGTCTCAGGCTCCAATATAATTTGAAAGCACACCATCCCTAAGCTTGTCTTTATTTAAAATTTTGATATTTTTGTCCTCATGAGTTGTTTTGCTGTTGTTGTTTGAGATGAGATCTCACGCTGTTGCCTGGGCTTCAGCATAGTGGTGCAATCAAAGCTTACCACAGCCTCAAACTCCCGGGCTCAAGTGATAATCCTGCCTCAGCCTCCCCAGTAGCTGGGCCTCCAGGTGCATGCCACTGCACTCAGCTAATTTTTTTCCCCATTTTTTGTAGGGATGAGGTCTCACTTTATTGCTTAGGCTGGTGCATTAGTTTTGATCTTGTAAAATATTGCATTAAAATATTATTTATCTTGATGACTGAGTTTTTAGAGCTGTTTATTTTATTTTATTTTAAACTGTGGTAAACTATTCCTAATATAAAATTTGCCATCTTAATCACTTTTAAATGTATAGCTCTTGGCAGTAAGTACACTCACATCGTTGTGTAAACATCACCGTCTATTTCTAGAACTCTTTATCTTCCCAAACTGAAACTCTGTGCTCATTAAACAGTAACTCCCCATTTCCTCCTCCCCTAAGTCCCTGGAAACCACCATTCTACTTTCTGTCTCTATGACAGTGATAACTCTATGTGCCTCATTTAAGTGGAATCATACTGCTTGTCTTTTTGTGAGAGACTTGTCTCACTTAGAATAATATCTTCAAGCTTCATCCACGTTGTAGCATGTGCCAGAATTTCCTTTTAAAGGCTGAATAAATGAAAAAGTAAAATGTATATACATATATGGAATGTATGTATGTATATACATATAAATATATGAAATAATATTCCATATATGTATTTACATTTTATTTATCCATTTATGTGCTAAGGGACACTTGAGTTACTTACATCTTCTGACTCCTATGAATGATGCTACCATGAACATTGGTGTAAAAATATCTGAGATCCTACTTTCAATCCTTTTTGGTATATATATAGATATGAAATTGCTAAATTATATGGTTATTCTATTTTTAATTTTTGAGGAACAGCCATATTGTGTTTCACAGTGGCTGAACCATTTTACATCCCCATTTTTTATGCATCTCAAATGCTGTTATTTTCAGTTTTGTTGTTTTAAAAATAGTAGCCATCAGCCTGAATACCCACCAGTGATAAACTGGATAAAGAAAATGTGGTACATATACACCATGGAATACTATGCAGCCATAAAAAGGAATGAGATCATGCCCTTTGCAGGGACCTGGATGGAGCTGGAAGTCATTGTCCTCAACAAACTTAACACAGGAACAGAAAACAAAACACTGCATGTTCTCACTTGTAAGTGGGAGTTGAACAATGAGAACACATGGCTACAAGGAGGGGAACAATACACCCTGGGTCCTGTCTGAGGGGCAGAGGGGAAGGAGAACATCAGGATAAATAGCTAATGCATGCAGGGCTTAGTACGTAGGTGATGGGTTGATAGGTGCAGCAAACCACCATGGCACACGTTTCCCTATGTAACAAACCTGCACGTCCTGCATATGTATTGCTAACCAGTGGTGATCTCTGGTTAAGAAAAAGTCAACCTCTTTGGATCTCAGTTTGCCCCAAAACATGTTAAAGCAAGTATTTTCTTTGGCAGGGGTTGGGGAATACAAAAAAAAAAATCTTAAAGTAATATTCAATTTAAAAAAATAGTAGCCATCTTAATAGGTGTGAGATGGTAGTGCCCCCCTTACATTTTATAGCCAAGGCGGGGAGCTCACTTGACTCACTGCAGTTCCGGCCCTGCCCCTTGGGTATAAGTCATCACCCAGTTGAGCCTCTGATCCTGACAGACATGTTTTTACATCCCTCACTTGAGCTGATGTAGGAAAAAACACTGTGCATTTGGATTGCAAGCTTGGCTCCACCACTTACTAGCTGTGTGAGTCTGGGCCAAATATTTTACCTGCCTGTGTTTGCTTACCCATAAATGGGGAATAATTTTATTTACCTGATAAAATTGTTGCGAGGAGCAAATGGATTAATATATATAAAGCTCTTAGACATAGTAAGCACCATATCTGTTTAAGTGATAGCTACTATTATCATAGATCTCTCTAGCAATGTAGTTGTTTTTATTTTTTTAAACAACTACATAGCCGGAGAGATCATATTATTAAATAATAAACATATTATAATAAAAAATATTTCTGCAAATTTTTAATAAATCTACATTATTTCAAAATAATGTAGATTTATTTAAAATTTATTCAAAATAATAAATATATTATTTTGAAATAATATAGATTTATTAAAAATTTGTAAAAATAGTATGATAGACCCTTAACTCAACTTCCTCTAAAGTGGTGCCTTACACAAGTGTGGTGCATTTGTCAACATTGGAACTTTACTCTTATCTAAACTACAGGCTTTATTCACATTTCATTGGTGGTTTCACTAATGCAATTTTTCTGTCCCAGGATCCAAACCACACTGCACATAGGGTATAGCTGTTTTTGCTCGTTTTTCTTTCTGTTTGTGTTTGTTATTTTCCTGAAGAATGGTTTGAGAAGCTGGACTCTAAAGGCCCTCAGATGTGGCGTGGTCCTCTGTTCTGCCACAACATTCCACCATGCCCTATTGCCGTGAGCCTGTTTCACACGTCTGCAGTTTCCTGCCTGCTCCTGGAGAGCTGTGAATCTGTAATCCCTGGATTAGCTGATGGCTCCATGCTTTCCCTCCGAGAGACTGTAATTTGATGATTAATTCTGGGTCTCCAAAAATCCTTTATTAAAATTCAAACACTCTCAGGTAGCTAGTCCATGTAAGCCAATCCACAGCTACACGTCTGAGTAGCAAATAGTTGATGGTGAAGAAGCTCTCACCGGAATATCTGGTGAAGAAGTGCCTGAAGGTGAGAAGTTAGCAGGGGGTGGAGAGGTACCTGCAAGGGAAGGCTGCTGGGGGTTGATGCTAGACTTATCTATCTCACGTTTCGGAGTGGGCCCTGCTTGAGATAGGCCCTGACTCATACCACTCAGCTCTGTGACCCCATATCCAAAAGTGATCCCTGGCTCCATGGGTCTGTGAGTCCAGTGGAACCCACCATGCTGCTGCTCGTGGGTCATTCCCAGCCTCTGCCTCCCCCCTTCCTGGAACATGGGAAACTCAAATTTTTGGTGGTAGACAGAAAAGAAAGGCTAGAAAAAAAAAACCCAGCCACTCTAAACCATTTATTAAGGACCTCTCTGCCCAGGACAATGCAAAGTGCTGGCAAGGTGAAGACCTGACATCTAAATGACAGCAGCAGTGGTCTTTTCAATCTTGTGTTTGACTTAGATCAATTGGCTATGCACCATCCGAGTTTATTTTCTTCTGTTTATCTTTACATATCTGGGTTTGTACCTCTAGAACTATATGTCAGAGTGGCTTCTCTTATATCTTGATCTGTGGAGAAGTCCACTATTGACCAATAGTGTGAATGATGGGAAAAAGATGAGAGGGATGATTTTTAAAAAGTAAATGTGAATGTTCCCCTAACTTAGATTCTTGTTATTGCTTGTGGGTGAAGCTTACAAGCTGCCTCCAACCTTAGCCACATAATTTCTCCCTGCCCTCACCCTAGTTCCTTTCTTGGTGCAATAGCAGTTAGGTAACAGAATGGGTCACAGAGACCTCACTTTGAGTACCAACTCTGCCGCTAACTGGCAGTGTGACCTGGGGCAAGTTACCCAGCCTCTGGGTGCCTCACCTTCACCTGCAAAATGGGGATAATTGTTGCACCTGCCTCCTAGGGTCTTGAGAGGTTAAACAAAAGGCAGACAAGGCAAAGCAAGCCAAGAGCTAAGTGCAACACCTGGTATGTAATGAGTTTCCCCAAGTTTAGCTCTCGTTATTTAGAATATTCAAGGAAAGACAGCACAATCATCTCCTAGATGGCAGCCAACATAAAAGCAAGGGAAGAGAACAAGTGAGAATTAAAAGGAGAGTTTTTGTGGAGGGGGGACATCTATGTGGACTCAGCAGCTTTCACACAGAGCACCTTGCTACTTCTGACATGAACCGTGTGACTGTCTCCATCTGCCCAATGAGGAAAGTTAAACTCAGAGAGTCCATAATGTGCCAGCAACCACACAGCAAAGATGTGAGCTGGCCTTGAAATACTGGAGTGGAGTAGTGAGGAGCATGAGCACCGGCGTCAGGAAGCCTGGAATCTAACCCTGCCTGCCACCTTGGACTAGCTATGTGACGTGAGAGACATCTGCTAAGTTCTGTGCCTCGGTTGCCTCATGGGTGACTGTGCGCAGTTTGTGGTACTTTGTTACGGCAGCCCTAGGGAATGACTATCACACGTGAGAGTAATAATCGTGCCCACAGGGTTATTTTGAAGATGAAATGAGTGTGAGTGTGAGCGTGTGTGTAATGCATAGTAGTTACCAGTAGTCTTTATAAGTGTGTGAGAAAAAAAAAAACTTAGAAATTCAGACCGTCTGAGTCTAAACTTCTCTTTGAATATAGAACGAAAAGAAACACCCATCTTTTATCCCCATGGTACAGAGGAGAAGACTAAGCCTGAGAATATAGAAGGTGTTTTGTTTCCATTTAGGAAACAAATTAGGGGGTGGAGTTGTGTGTACGTGTATTTTTTAAGTACTTGAAATAAAAACACAAAGAGACAGAAGAGCAAGGCCTGATGGAATAGAAGCTAGATGGAGAATCCGCAAACATGCGGAGGCTGAGAAGGTTAACAAAACAGTGATGTCATTTCTGACAGATTAACCGGAAAGGATGGAGGTCAAGCGTCTCAGAGGCCTCCTGGCAGCCCGCCCGGTGCCAACAGCATCCTGGCCTAGCGTGCGGCCATGTGGCTTCATATGCCTTCAAACCCAACTCGGCCACATCTAGGGACATTCTGATCCAGCCCCTCGAAGGAAATAAGCTGTGTGCCCCTTTCTTTCCAACTGACTCGCCATTCAGTTCCCAGTCTCAGCCACCCCACCCCCATGCAGACTGACCAAGAAGGGGCTGTCTACTAATAGAATACCTTTCCTGGCAGTGGAGGGCCGGCTTTAGAGGTGCTGTCACAAACCTTGGATCTGCTTCCACTGCTGGTCAGGTGGTTCTGTTTGGCCTGAGCAGGTACATAGTAAGTAACCTGGGGAATGGCTCCATGTCAGATGGTGGCAGGAAAAGACAGAGGGGAATGCACAGGCAGGGGAAGCTGCCAGGGATGGGGAGAAGGGGGGACTCCAAGGGTTATCTTCGACCCCTTCCAGTGCTTTTCCTGCCTTGTGAAGATGTCTATGTCTAACAGACATGTAGTACACCCCCAGCTTCTGCTTCACATTCCCTTCCCATGAAGATATGAGGTCCTTTGCTGGGCTCTTTCCTGTGTATCTGAGTATAGCTGGCAGGTCATTTGATATCCTGACTCCCTCTGCTGCAGGTGACCTCTGAATGGCCTCAGGTGGGGGCTAAGACTACAGAGGCTTGTGGCAGTGTGCAGCTTCTACCTGCAGTGGGTGGAGAGCAGCTCCAGCTCACCTTTGCAGGCCCCGAACCGGATTTTCCCAGCTGGTCCTCACTTTGCGTTACTTCATGCCTCTCAAGAAAGGCAATGCATGAAATCTTTGTGCTTTGGTGGAATGTTGCTTTTAGAGGCATTCACAGAGCAACAAAACAGCCTTTTTTTTGATGAAACCACGACCTACTTCAGGGTTCTGGAAAACAATTCCTTACCTTCGTGAATGCTGAGAACTTACATTGTAGACAGGAAAGTGCAGTAGATCAGAATAAGTAATAATCTTTTCAGAAAAAATTTGGGAGACCCGCTCTATTTTTTATTTAAAAAAATCAAGTTACATTACAAGTGGCAAAGTTCACCCTTTTTCATGTACAGTTTTATGAATTTTCACAAATACATACATACACACACAGGGCCATCATCACAATTAAGATACAATAGTAAGGTTCTGGCTCCAAAATGTTCTCTTGTGCTCCTGTCATGGGTTGAATTATGTCCCCCAAAATTCCTATGTTAAAGTCCTAGCCCCTAGTACCTCAGACTGTCTTTTTATTTGGAAATAGGGTCTTTACAGAGGTAATCAAGTTAAAATGAAGTCATTAAGGTGAGCCCTGACCCAAAACAACAGATGCTTTTATAAAAAGGAACATCTGGACACATACAGGGAGAACACGATATGAACATGGAGGCAGCTATCCTCATGGCTGGAGAGGAGAGACGCCAAGGAGAGGAGCCTGGACAGAGCCTCCCCTCGCAGCTCTCAGAAGGAACCAACTCTGCTCATATCTTGACTTCAGACTTCCAGCCTCCAGGACTCTGAGACAATACATTTCTGTTGTTGAAGTCATATAGCTTGGGGTATTTTGTGATGGCGGTCCCAGGAAATGAAAATAACACCTTTATAGTCAATCACCTCCCCCAGACTCTCTCCCTGGCAGCCACTGATCAGATTTTTGCCCCCATAGTTTTGCTTTTCCCAGAAGTTATATAAATGGAATCACACACAAAATGTATGCAGCCTTTTGAATCTAGCTTTCTTCATTCAGCACAAAGCTTTTGAGATTGACGCATTTTTCTTTTCTGTTTCATTCCTTTTTAAAATTGCTAAGTAGTATTCCATTGTACGATGCACAGTTTACTCACCAGTTGAAGGACATCTGTATTATTTCCAGGGGTTGGTTGCTGTGACTAAAGCATCTATAGATGAGCACATTTCAACTTTTTTGTGTGTGAATGTAAGTTTTCATTTCTCTTGCATAAATATTTAGGGGTTGGGTTTCCTGGGTCATATGATAAGCAGGCTTAAATTTGTAAGAAACTACCAAATCATTTCCAAAGTGGTTCTTCCATTTTTGCATTCCCATCAACAGTGTGTGAAAATTTAAGTGCTTCGCATCCTCATTGTACTTCCTATTATCCACTTTTTGTTTTTGCCAACCTACTATGTATATACAGCCATTTCATTTTGGTTTTAATTTTCACTTTCTTAATAACTAAAGATGTTGAACCTCTTTTTATGTTGTTATTTGCCATCCATATAACTTCTCTTGTAAGGTATCAATTTAAATTTTTTCCTTATTTCTAACTGGGTTGTTTGTTTTCTTATTATTCAGTTTAGACAGGTCAAACATCCTTTATCAAATATGGATTTGGTAAATATTTTCTACCAATCTGTACCTTAACTTTTTATTTTCCCCATAGCATCTTTTGAAAAGCAGATGTTTTAAAGTTTGATGTAGTCATTTATCGATTTTTTTTTCTTTTATGGATAATGCTTTTGTTGCCATATTTTAAAAACTCTTTGCCTAACCCAAGGCCACAAAGATTTTCAGAACATCTCCTTTTCATCCTGACTCAGTGACTGATTCTGCTGCTAGACAAGTCATTTATTCTTTCTCAGCCTTTGTTTACCCCTTTACGAAATGTGAAATTGAAGTAGATCAGTGTTTTTCAAACTTTTTGAAAGCCAGGGAATGCACTTTTAATTGAGATCATGTGTGGTTTTCCAGGATATAAAACAAACATAAGTGTGCCTAGGGCCCTGACCTCCTGCAGCCTCTTGAACGTGGTTCCCTACTATTCATATTACATAAATCACCTGAAGACCTTGTGAAGGTAGATTTGGAATAAGGCTGAGGTTCTTCAGTTGTAACAAACTACCAAGTTCTAGGTAATGTCTATCGCTGGTCCAGGGACCTCACTTTGAGTGGCAAAGCCCCAGAGTACTTTCAAAGCCACAGGCGGAAGTCTGCTTTTGTTGACATAAGACTTGGGAGTTTTACAACGTGTTTCTTCCAAGAAGGGCAAAATTCTTCCATATCAGTAATTCTGTTTTCCTCCCTACTATCTATCCTACTATCATCCAAGTCACTGAGGGGTACACTGAGCTCAGATTTGAGCCAAGTTCACTGGAACCTGGCAGAATCAGGCAGAAAAGAATACTACCAGCAGCTGGGGACTAGCACCACTGTGAATGGTATGATAAAGTCATTGCAACACTAAGATCTTCTGTTGTATCAGAAACAGGGAAAGGGTAAAGAAAGTTTTTGGCTTTAGCTAGAAAGTTCATGTTAATGTCAGGTATAGTCAGCTCTATGTGTTTGGATGATATCATTAGGAATATGGCTCTCTGGGCTGGGCACGGTGGCTCACGCCTGTAATCCCAGCACTTTGGGAGTCCGAGGCGGGTGGATCACGAGGTCAAGAGATCGAGACCATCCTGGTCAACATGGTGAAACCCCGTCTCTACTAAAAATACAAAAAACATTAGCTGGGCATGGTGGTGCGTGCCTGTAATCCCAGCTACTCAGGAGGCTGAGGCAGGAGAATTGCCTGAACCCAGGAGGTGGAGGTTGCGGTGAGCTGACATCGCGCCATTGCACTCCAGCCTGGGTAACAAGAGCGAAACTCCGTCTCAAAAAAAACAAAACAAAACAAAAAAAGGGAATATGGCTCTCTGAAAGTTTTAGTTTAAGCTTCTCTGAATTGGTTTCACTTCCCAGAAGGCTCTTCATATGCCATGGTAAAGAGTCCATTAGCTGGTCTAAGCCTGCATTCCATCAGTTTAGCACCACCAACAGAAAGCTCTTTTTTTCTCCCTAATAGTTTCTACAAAATCTCTACATTTGAGTTTCATTGACTTAGTTCAGGCCACATGGCTATCCATGTAACAATGACTTCAGCCAGTGGGATGATGGGATGCAGTGATTTGATGGACCAGGCATAGATGATGCCTGAAGCCTGGGGATGAGGTCAGCTTCACCTGAACCGCATTCGCTTAAAGTATGGAAGACAATGTTCCTGAAGGAAAGGGGAATGATGCTTGCTTAGTGGGCAAACAACAGTGTCCACTACAGCCATTGTGATTCTATGTGCATGAAAGGCTATGCCTTTGTTTTTATCATTTTCCTGATTTTATTTATTTTTATTTATATATTTATTAAGAGGAAAGGGAAAATAAGATGTAACTCAGGCCACCGGGAAACATTCTCATTGTGCCTTTGATGCCACAATTCTTTCTTAGCACTCAACTGATTTCCCTTCTCCTGTTTTCAGTGCAGCTCTCTCACCTCCAACACCCAAGGTTTTCATGCCACCTTTCCCAATCAGATAAATGTATTTGCATTTCAGTGCTGGAGATGTATATTACTACCCATCCCAGAGTTTTCTGAACTTTGAGTGAGAATTGCAACAGAAAACAATGCTTGACACAAAGCAATTGTGAAACTAAAGATGGAATTTCCAGTATTAGGTTTTCGGTTTTTTGTTTGTTTGTTTGTTTTTTGGAGAAGAGGGTCTCTGTGGTTCTGCCAAATCATGCATCTGGTTTCAGTGACCCAGGAATATGACCAAGGTCACAGCCTTCTAGCCCTAGAGCAATCCCCTCTGGCTGAAGGTGGCAATAAAAACAGGTGGAGTCACAGCTGGGCTGATTAAAGGCAATGTCAAGACTGTCTCAGGAGGAACCTCTAAATAGAAGTGCAGGTGGCAAACCTTGCTTAATTATCAATGTCAAATGCCTGTAAATTGAGACCTCAGGAGGGGAACATTCTTGCTTTGTTTCTGGCAGACAGAAAAGGCTGGCTCAGGCCTGATAGCCATCAGCTTCAGTCATTCAGGTGGTTAGAAACACCCCCCAGCTGTCAGCCTGTAGGCAGGGCTACACAATGCCCCAGCACCCCAGCGGGAGTAGGATGTTTCTGGCTACAAAGAACTGGTTCTGGCCTGAGATAGGCAAGTTTCTTGTGGGATCTAGTTGATGCTCTATAATGTCAGGTTAGGCTGATAGGGTATTTTACTGAATGACACAAATTCCAGCTTCAGTAACAGTACCTCCGTGTCAATAGTGAATGTAAATAGATTGTCTTATAAAATGAGAAAATATGTGCACAGTGTCCACCCTCTGGTGAACCTCTGCCCTCCTGAACCTATGAGCTATGAGACCACACTTGGCACCTGTAGGCACCTCTCACTCCTTTACCCAGCACACACAATGACCCCCTTTCTATGCTGCCTGCCAGGCTGCATGGGAAGGGCCCTTGGTGCACGCAGTTTGACTACAGTAATACTGTACGTGGTAATCATTAACCTGAAATGGCATTTACGATGATGAGATGGTGCTCTGTGCTGCTCTCCTTCATCCCTCCAGCAAACACAATGTACTGACTCTAAAACAGGTATGACCTGTTGCTGCCAGGCCCTCAAAGACACAGTGTTTTACTGCAGAATTAGCCATGCATAATAGGCCCATTGAATCAGGCAGCAGGCACTTTCCTCTCTGGGCTGCACCAATATAGGAGTTGGGCCTAGACCCCAGGGACTGGTGGGCAGGTTTGGGTTTCTAAATGGGCTTTGTTCACTCACTGGAAGAGAAAACTCCAAGGCTGAGCACAAAACTCATGGAACGGAGCTTAAAGCTTCCAACGGATTCTCTCAGTGGGAGTCAAGGGCTGAGTAATACCTTTGGTGACTTTGTAACCAAAAAAAGGTTTTTCTCACCTGAAGGCCTTTCTGCATAATGGCTTGGTTAGGTAGGGACAAGTCAGGCTTTAAGAGTAGCTGGGGTTGAGGTGAGGGAAAAGGCACAGAGGAATTAGGCAGTTTACTCAAAAGCACACAGCCAGAGTGGCCTGGGACACAAAGCAAGACAGTTTTCCTGATTCTTGTATTTTGGCCTCTTTGGAGGCCCAAGAAGGAATTACCTTTGCTTGGGAAGTTCAATTCCAAGCAAGGATCCTTCCTTATGCTAGAGTCCAAGCATTGTTCTTCCCTCCTTGTGCCCCTAATTGTCACTTGGATGGAGGAGGATAAGCAGTGGCTATGGCAAACTTGAAACAGAAGGTGGGTTCTAGTCTGGGCCCAGCAACCTCTAACTGTGTGAGAACCTCAGTTTCCTTATCTCCCGGAAGAGAAAGCCAGGACAGACGATCTCCAGGGTCAGTCCCAGCAGTCACATTCTGTAGATAGCATTCCACCGGGAGCAGGAGAACTCCTACCAGAAGCTGCTGAGAAAGCATCGTGGGAAGGGTACAGTAGGGGTGAAGATATGAAAAAGGAAAAGGAAGCACTTGAAAGGTACCCCACTCATTTGGGGCTTTTACCTTCTTCCCAGTGACTAATGAGAGCACTCCTGAAAAATGATTACATGCTAATCAGGATCTTGGAATTTGTTTTAATTCTTTTCTTTTTCAGACCTTGGATTTTCAGATCAAGTGACTTGCCCATGGCCACGGAAAGAACTGGTGGCAGGTCTGCTTCCTATCTGTAGCTCTTTCCATTATTCACATAGCCGCTTGTGCTCAGTAGCTGGTGACTAGACCAGCTCTCAAATGGCTGCAGCATAGGAAATACAGATTCCTGTGAACATCTAGTAATGCTGTGATAAGGATGATTGAGCTCACTCTGTGCTATGCACATTACCTACATCAGCTCAGTAATTTTTTAATTCAAAGCCTATGACAGGTGTGTTTTCCTAGGTTGAATATAAGTATGTGGAAAGAACTGAGAGGATGATTTGCCTGAAGTTACAGTTTTAAAGTTCGACAAGACATCTAGGACTAGCATCAAAGACCCTTAGGTTCAAGTCATTCATCAAGGGGGGTTACCTTTAGTTTCTGCTCTTGGCTCAAACTATGTGAGATATTAGTTCCTCTGCAGTCTCCCCATCTATCTGCCTCCAGATATAGCTGAACCTCCAGATATAGCCAGCAAGGCAGTATTAGGCAATCTATTTACCTAACCATTCCAACATACTGCCTTGCTAGCCGGGGAGGATGTGGGGCCATGGACTCCGACTCAGAATTATGGAAATATTCCATAAAGATAGTTTTGTAAAATGATCTCAGCATTCCTGATTATAAAACCAGTTGGCCAACAGGGCACCCTTTTTAGGGAGCCATTGCTGTTTTTAGTACACTGGGAAAGGGCCCCGGAGAAAGCGCAGTTTTCCTCTATGCCCTCCAGCTTCTGAGAAAGGCTTTCTTCTCCTTCTGCAGTGTTTCTAAGGAGGCTACACCCTTGGTCTGGCCAGTGGGTGACCTCCCTCACAGTGAGAGTTTGTTTAGAAGCTTCCAAAGAGGAAAAAAACATCATAATTACCCTCGGGCTCCAGCTGCTAAGGCAGACAAGACAGCCCCAAGATCCTGGAGACTCTTGCCCAAAGGAGATCCTGTTTCAGTGTGTTTGTGTGACAGTTGGTGTTGAAGGTTGTAGGGGACAGGGAAGATGGAAATGCTGGAGTGATTGGTGCTTGGCAATTCTTATGTAGGTACAAGTGTCACCTACAAAATGGCCAGAGCAACTTCAAGCACCTTTTGCTATCTTGTATGGAAGAGACTAATTCCTGAGATAACCCTCAGAATCGATAATTGGGGAGTGTGACTATTTTCCAAATGAATAGGCCAAATCTGACCCTAGGAGACTTAGCAACTGGCATTCTGTCCCAGAACCCTGGGGTGGAGGCAGAGAAAGAGGCCAAGTTGCCTGATGTGTTGCCAAGTGCCTCCCTCGCTCTGGGTATCATGACATTGGGTCATCTAATGTGCCTCCTGTGACATTCCATTCTAGGAAAAATGCCTGGCTTTGTCAAAGAGAACTAGCTGATCTCAGGAGAGAATGTACCCAGAACCACGTGGCCCCTTGTGGCAGGCCTGAGGTAGAGTCCCTTCAGTTTCACAAGCAACTGACTCTAACTTAAAGTCACAGATGCTTGTGGACCCAAAGCTCATGAAAGAAACATGGTCTATGAGGTTTCTGATTTGTCTTAGACAGATTGTGCCCTCACCAAATGCCACTGCTAAAATGCCTCTTCTTCAGGGAAGCCTTCCCATGACCCCCTGTCAAGACAAGGGCCCCTGTGATTTTTTTTCCTGGGGTTCTCCCTAGCAGTCCTAATCCCAATAGTAATTTAAATAATTATTTGCACAATTATTTGTTTAACATCAGTCACCTCTTCCAAGCTGACGGTTGCACAGAGGAGGTTTAATGTCTGGCTAATTCATCAGGACCTAATATAGTTCTTAGTGGCCACTTAAGAAACATTTGTGGAATAAAGAAGGAGGAGCTGTAGAGACTATCATATTACCAATAGATGAGAAAATGTTAGAACTAGAAATTTCCAGGAGCGATAAGCTGTCTTGTCCAAGGTTATGTGGCTGGGCAAGAAGACATCTAGGACTAGCATCTAAGGTTCAAGTCGTTCATCAAGGGAATTACCTTTAATTTCTGCTCTTGGCTCAAACTATATAAGATATTAGTTCTTCTACATAGCCTCCCCATCTCTCTGCCTCTAGATTTAGCTGGATTTGATTCACTTTTCTGCATTCCCATTTCTATAAACTACTATTATCTCTTGGCTGGAATTCAAGAATTTCCTAAGTTTTTCAAATGCTCCCCTGCCCCATCTTTACCTTCTTCTAGAGACAAAGATTGGAGTGAGTTTTAAAAACATGCAGCGTATTGTGCCATTCTCCAACTTAAAGTCTATCAGTGGTGTCCCTAATGTAACCACAGTCACTCCTTACCAAGGCCACAACCTTTATGTCATCTGAACCTTGTCTCCTTCTCCAAATTTCTCTACACTCTTGCATTCACTAGCTATATACTCCACCCATGCTGACCTTTCTTTCTTCTGTTGCTCAAACACTTTAAGTGTGCAGTTTCTTCTGCCTGGAACACTTTCCGGCAGAGCTGCACATCCTTTTCACACAGTGTCACCTCCTCTGACCATCCTGTATAAAGTAGCTCTCCTATGCCCCCATACTACTCTCTGTCACATTTTTTCCATTTTGGTGACTTGAAAGCATATATCACTCTCCGAAGTCACCTTCTTTACTTGTTTTCTTGTATATTATCTGTCAAATCATACACTAATGTGCCTGCCGAGAATATAGGGGCTTTGTCTTGTACATTGTTGTGTGGCCAGCACCTAAACCATAACTGCATATGCATTTATGAAATTGGTTGAGTAAATTAGAGTTTGTAATCACATCTATATAATTGGAGATACTGCAATTGATTTTTTTTCCTGAAGGGGATGACAAACGCTAATGCATATCAAATCTTAGAATATATGCTTGGACAGGGAGGGCACTTGAATAGGTCACCTGTTCCCCAAATTGGTCAGCATCAGAATCACCAGGAGAGCTGGTAAAACATAAAGCTTCCTGGGAAGCCCTCAGCACCTACTGGATCAGAACATCCAGGGCTGGGTCACGAAGCTGCTGCCTATTGACAGAGAGTGGGCCAGTTTGGAAAGTCACTGAGTGATAGGATCCGATGCCAAGTACATGTTCCTGCCTTTGACTCTGTATCTGCACTTCTGGGAAATAATCTTAACCACAGAGAAGACTTTGTGTACAAAGATATTTATCTCACTTTGTTTATAGAAGTAGAAATTACAAAATAAATGCCCCAAAAGAGGAGACGTGATTAAGGAAATCATGCATGATATGGTGGCTTGATGGACATTAAAATGAATGCTTACCAATATGTTTCTGCATGGAAAAGTAGATTTTCTGACCATGCTAGAATGTAGAATGGTTTGTTGGCTATGATAGTGGTTAAATGCACAACATGTACTGGAAGTTGACTAAATGGATTGAAATTCTAGCTCTGACCAAGTATGTGACCTTGGGCAGGCCACTAAACCTCTCTGTGCTTCTGTTTTCTTGCCTTGAAAATTGGGATAATTATAGCATCTGGCTGAAAGTGGTATTGTAAGGATTAAATGAGTTAATATAAGTCACATACAAGGCCCTCTAGAAACATTAGGTGTTCTTATTATATATGTGGGGGAGGAGACTAGAAGGAGTTATATTAAAAGGCTTAGCAATAATATTGAGCTTGTTGAATAGGAGTAATTTTTCTTTTCTTTTCTCCAGTGTCCAAGAGGTGGTTCTATTATCTCTATAATATATTAAGTATAATGACAGTCAAGTCTCCAGCATTGGGATGGGGAGTGTGGACAGGAGAAGACAGATGCACCAAAGACTCTTGGCAAATATAAAATTTCATATTAAAATATAACATATGAAGTTAATAAATATTATAGCAACTACTTAAAAAAAAAAGCCAGGGGAAAGCACGAATGCAGTCCCCCACTACCACAAATTATGCAGTTGAGTTTCCTGCATTTGGGGAAATCGCAAGGGTCAGCGCATCCGGAGTGCAATGGATAAGCCCCGCCCTGGGAAAACCACCTTCGTGATCATGGTATCTCCCCTGCCAGGTAAGTATAGCAACTACTTTTATAGCACCTATTTGCCTAAGTTGATCCAGCACTAAGTAGCCAAGCTGCATTTACAACCTGGTACAGTCTGATTCTAGACCATATGCTCCTTGCTCTGAACTACATTGTTTCTCCACAAAAGTGAATTTATATCTTCTCTTCTCTTTCCCCATAGGCCAATCCAACTGGGGGATTTTCAGCTATTCATGTATTCATTTACTCATTGAATGCCTACTTGCAGGGTAACAGCTCTGCCCTGGCACCCTGAAACTTCATACATATCCACATATGCCACACAGACAAAGGCTTAAACTGCAGCTTACCTGAGTCTTGGGGAAATGTCTTGTGGTCCTCTTGGTACTCCAGAGTACCAAGGCTAATGAAGAGGCTTCTGAAGAGCTGCTCTGAGGTCATCTGCCATTCACCTTTCTATCTTCACAGGGAGGCTCTCTCAAAACCATCTCTCATCACTTCCTGTAAATTTCCCAGTCTTGAAATGTCTTTATCAGCAGCATGAAAACAGACTAATATACTCCTCAACTACAAGGTATTCCACAACTCATGTAGCCATTAGGCCCCTTTGGTTCCAATGTCATCTTCTTTGGCACGTGGGAAAAGGATCACAGGGGGTTGGTGCCTTTGGTTCATTCTTCTCTTCCCTGTCTACGTCGGTAATACACTGTTTAAATCCAAAAGTGGCTCATTGTACCTTTACCTGTCAAATCACTCAGGCTTTGGCCTTGGTTTTACCTTTTCCTGTAGGATGCATCAGTGAGTAAAACATAAAGTCTCTGTTCTCATGAAGCTTCCATTCTAGCAGGATCCCAAACCACAAAAAAAAAAAAAAAAAAAAAAAAGCAAAATAGATAAGTGAAGTCTACATGATAGAAGGTAATATGGGAAACAGAAGTAGAGACAGGTAAGGGGGTCCGCAACTTAAGGTAGGAGGCAGGTGGCTATATTAAATAGTCAACAATGTCCACCTCATTGAGAATATGAAATCTAAGAGAAGATTTGGAAAAGTTGAGGGGTTTAGCCAAGGGGATGTTTGGGCAAAGGAAAGAGATAGGAGCAGATGTGCTGGAATATGCAAGAAAAAGCAGGCAGTCAACTGTGGCTGAAAACAGTGAGGAAAGGCAGGAATAGTAGGAGCAAATGAGCAAGGAAAGGAACCATCCAAAAGGTAGCAATGGACGAGATCCCTCCAGGCCTTGTGAAGGGTTTTAAGAACTTTGGTTTTTAATTGAAGAGATGTGGGGAGCAACTGCAGAGATTGTTTTTAACCTTTTTATTGAAAAATAAAAGATACAAATACAGAAGACCACACAAAACAAATGTAGAACTTGGTGAGTTATGATGGGGCTGTGCTCTTCGAGCCACTTCCCAGATCAAGAATCAAATTTGACATTCCTCCCAGAGGCCCTTCCATGGGCTGTGTCCCAATCAGAGTTCATTGCCTCTGTCCCAATGTGACCACTATTCTGACTTTCATACTAACCATTTCCCTGGTTTCTTTATGTTTTATCACCCAAGCTTGCATCTCATCTCAAGTAAACTTGTCTTAAAAGACAAGTTTAAGCTTGTCTTTTAAGTCTCTTTTAACTCACGGGTATTTCTCCATCCCTTCCTTTTCCCTACCAGCTGTCTGTTGAATTACTCAGTCAATTTGACCTATAGTTTTTCCCATGCTTGATTTTCTTAATCATTGTATGGTTTGAAGCAGAGGAGTGATATGATCTGAATTAGAGTTGAAAAGAATCATGCTGCCTATTGTGTTGAGATCGAAGGGCAATAAAGGTGCAAAGAGATCACTTAATGGGTACTGCAGAAATTCAGAGAGAGATGATGATGTGGCTTAGACCAGGGTTGTAGAGATGGAAGGCACAAGAGGTAGTTAGATTTAGGTTATATATAGAGAGAACCAGCCTGCACATGTACCCTGGAAACTAAAATAAAAGTATATTAGTTTGGTACAAATGTAATTGCAGTTTTTGCATTGTTGAAATTTGCCACTTGACATTGGAATACATGGTGTGTTCCTCCTATACCCAGTTTGTTGAAGGTTTCCTTCATAACAGGTGGTTGAATTTTATTAAATGCTTTTTCAGCATTTGTTGAAATAATTATACGGTTTTTATACTTAGATCTGTTAATGCGATATATTATGTTTGTTGATTTGCATATGTTGAACCATTCTTGTATCCCTGGGATGAATTTCACTTGAATGATCCTTTTAATGTGTTGTTGGATTTGGTTCCTTAGCATTTTGTTGAAGGTTTTTGCATCTACGTTCATCAGTGCTATTGGCTAGTTGTCTTTTTTTGTTGTGTCCTCTGGTTTTGGTATCAGGGTAATGCTGGTCTTGTAGAATGAGTTTGGAAGTATTCCCTCCTCTTCAATTTTCTTTTTGAAGAGTTTGAATGAATTGGTATTAGTTCTTTATTTTTTTTATTTTATTTTTTTTTTTTGAGACGGAGTTTCGCCCTTGTTACCCAGGCTGGAGTGCAATGGCACGATCTCGGCTCACCGCAACCTCCGCCTCCTGGGTTCAGGCAATTCTCCTGCCTCAGTCTCCTGAGTAGCTGGGATTACAGGCACGCGCCACCATGCCCAGCTAATTTTTTGTATTTTTAGTAGAGACGGGGTTTCACCATGTTGACCAGGATGGTCTCGATCTCTTGACCTCGTGATCCACCCGCCTTGGCCTCCCAAAGTGCTGGGATTACAGGCTTGAGCCACCGCGCCCGGCCGGTATTAGTTTTTTAAATGTTTGGTAGAATTCAGCAGTGTAGACATCAGGTCTTGGGAATTTTACTACTTTTTTGATTTTATTCTCACTATAAGTTTGCTGAGGTTTTCTATTTCTTCACGGTTCAGTCTTGGCAGGTTGTATGTGTCCAATAATTCATCCACTTCTAGGTTTTACAGTTGTTGGCCTATAGTTGTTCAGAATAGTCTAACAAGTCTGTTTCTCTGGTTTCAGTTGTTATGTCTCCTTTTTTATTTCTGATTTTATCTGAGCCTTCTCTTTTTCTCAATCTTGCAAAAAGCTTGTCAGTTTTATCTTTTTCAAAAAAATCAACTTTTCATTTCATTGATATTCTGTAATTATTTAGTCTTAGGCTATTTCTTTCTTTCTTTCTACTAATTTTGGGTTCATTTTGTTTTTGTTATTCTTTTTTGAGGAGCATTATTAGATTGTTTATTGGAAGTCTTTCTACTTTTTTGACATGAGCATTTATTACTATAAACTTCACTCTCAAAACTGCTTTTGTTGTATCTCATAGATTTTTAGTATGTTTTATTTCAATTTTCATTTGTTTCAAGAAATTTTAAAATTTCCTTTTTAATTTTTCATTGATCTGTTGATTGTTCAGTAGCATGTTCTTTAATTTCCATGTGTTTGTGTATTTTCTGAGGTTCTTCTTGTTATTGATTTTTAGTTTTATTACATTGTGGTTAGAAAAGATACTTGGTATGATTTCTACATTTTTGAATTTGTTGAGACTTGTTTTGTATCCTAAGATATGGGCTATTTTGGAGAATGTTCCATTTGGGTATGAAAATAATGTGGTTTTTTTGCAACAGTTGAATCAAATGTTCTGTAAATGTCAGCTAAACCTATTGGTGTAATATGTAGTTAACTTTGATGTTTCTCTGTTGATTTTCTGCCTGGATGACCTATCCGTTACTGAGAGTGGGATGTTAAAGTCCCCTACTATTGTTGTATTGCAGCCTATCTCTCCCTTTATATCCGTTAATCTTTGTTTTATAAACTTGAGGGCTTCAGTTTTGGGTACACAGATATTTATAATTGTTACATCATTTTGCTGAATCGGCCCCTTTATTATTATATAGTGACCTTCTTTGTCCTTTTGCATAGTCTTTGATTTGTAGTCTCTTTTATATGATATCAGTGTAGCTAGTCCTGCTTTGTTTGTTTGTTTCTAATAGCACAAAAAGCTTTTCCAACACCTTCACTTTCAGTCTATGTGTGTCTTTATAAGTGAAGTGGGTTTCTTGAAGGCGGAATATAGTTGGACCTTGGTCCTCTGTCCTTTTAGCTATTCTATGCCTTTTAACTGAAGAACTGAGTCAAATTTACAATTAGTGTTATTGATAAGTAGAACTTATTATTGCCATTTGTCGTTTGCTTTCTGATTGTTTTGTAACTTCTCTCATCCTTTCTTCCCTTGCTGACTTCCTTTGTGATAAGTGATATTTTTCCTGGTGATATATTTTGATTTACTGCTTTTTACTTTCAGCTAATGTACAATAGATTCTTGCATCGTGGTTACCATGAGGCTTACAAAAAATGTCTTATAGGTATATCAAGTAATTTAGTAAGAAGGCAACTTATATTAGATAACAAAGAAAACAATAGAAATAACCAAACAAGAAAAAAAAAAAAAGAGAGAAAACACTATAACTTCATCCCCCTCACATTTTGATTTTTTGTTGTTTCAGTTTATGTATCTTTATATAGCCTATCTCTTACCAGGTTGCTTTAGCTATTACTCTTTTTGATAGATTTGTCTTTTGGGCTGTATACTAGACTTGTAAGTGGACTGCAAAACACAAGACAGCATTAGAGCATTCTGGGTTTGTCTATGTACTTAATTTTATCACTGGGTTTTATACCTTCAAGTATTTTACTTTTGCATGTTAGTGTTTTTTTTTTTTTTCTTTTAGACTAAAGAACTACCTTTGGCATTTCTTATAAGAAAGGGCTGCTGGTGGTGAATTCTCTCAGCTTTTGTTTGTCTGGGAAAGATCCTGTCTGTTCTTCATATTTGAAAGATACCTTTGCTGAATACAGTGTCCTTGGATGATAGTTTGGTTTTTTTTTTGAGACGGAGTTTCACTCATGTTACCCAGGCTGGAGTGCAATGGCGCGATCTCGGCTCACCGCAACCTCCACCTCCTGGGTTCAGGCAATTCTCCTGCCTCAGCCTCCTGCGTAGCTGGGATTACAGGCACGCGCCACCATGCCCAGCTAATTTTTTGTAGTTTTAGTAGAGACGGGGTTTCACTATGTTGACCAGGATGGTCTCGATCTCTTGACCTCGTGATCCACCCGCCTCAGCCTCCCATTTTTTTTTTTTTAATCACTTTGAAAATGTCATTGTCCTCACTTCTGGCATGTATGATTTTCATTGAGAAGTTTGTTGCCAGGTGAATTCAAACTTCCATATATGGTCTTGGCTTATTTTCTCTTGCTGCTTTTAGGATCCTCTCTTTGTTTTTGACCTTTGAGAATTTGATTATTATGTGCCTTAGGGTAGTCCTTTTTGGGTCAAATCTCTTTGATGTTCTTTGATGTTCCTCTACCTGAACATTTATCTCTTTCTCCAGTTTCGGAAAGTTTTCAATATCATTTCTTTGAATAAGCTTTCTACCCCTTGCTCTTGCTCGACTCTCTCTTGAGTAATGAAAATTCTTAAATTGAGCCTTTTAACATAATTTTCTAAATCTTGTAGGTGATCTTTGTCCATTGTTATTTTTTATTTTGTATCTTCTATATATTTTCATACAGCCTATCTTTGAGCTCACTGATTCTTTCCTCTGCTTGATTAAATCTGCTGTTGAGATCCTCTAACAAATTTTTCTGTTCAGTAAATTTATTTCTCAGTTTCAAGATTACTGTTTTATTTCTTTTTATTATTTTAATCTCTTTGTTAAATTTCTCTGATAAATTTCTGAATTGCCCTTCTGTGTTGTCTTGGAGATCACTGAGTTTCCTTAAAACTGCTGTTTTGAGTTCTTAGAGAGTTCATATGTCATCAGCTAGTTAGGGTCAGTCACTGGTTCTTTGCTTTTTGTACTTGGGAGATCATGATTCCCTGTTTGTTGTTGTTTCTTGTTGATGTTTGTCTATGTCTTTGCATTGAAGGATTATTTATTTATTCTAGGCTTATTTGTCTTGCTTGTTTTGGTTTTTATTGGATACACTTGCTTAGAAATTCTTCATAATTTACCTGTTAATTTATTTTCCCCTTCTCGGTTGCTGTCTCCTTTTAGATACTAGATAGTTTATTAAGCCCTGCTTTGTCTTGGTTGTAGTAAACAATTAGAGTGCTGCCCATCCTGAATGAAGGAGGCCCCAAAGGTTATATTCCAGTAGTATGGAAAGGTAGGCTAGGAGCTCATGCCCAGGGGTCCTGTGGAACAAACCTCCTACAGTGTGGTGCTGCTGAACAACCATTCTGATTTGATGTTTCATTTGGCTGAGCTAGAGTGCAGGGTTTCTCAGTCTGGGAATCGTAGTCCCTCTCCTTTTCCTTTGGCAATTCCAAGGCTAGTTAATTCTCCAGCCTCAGCCTCCTGAGTAGCTGGGACTACAGGCACACATCTCCATGCCTGGCTAATTTTTAAAAACACATATATTTCAGTAGAGATGGGGTTTCACTGTGTTGCCCAGGCTGGTCTCAAACTCTTGAGCTTAAACAATCCACCTGCCTTAGCTTCCCAAAGCACTGGGATTTCCATTATTTAAAAGCTGAACTGACCAGTAACTTTGGGGCCAGGTGTTCCTAGATAAATATCTCCAGCTTTTTTTGTTTGTTTTTTTTCTGCAGCGTTTGTCTCTCTTGCTTATTCTTTATTTGAATGTCTATTTTCTTAGCTAAAAAGGTGTGAACTGTCAATGTAGGCTAAGGTCAAGAGATCTCTGACTTTTGAATCTATCCTGCCCCTTATCTTCAGATGACTGTTTTATACTAATGACCTTCTCAGTACCTAAGATAAACTTGATTTTTCACCCTCATAACTTATTTTTCTCTATGTCTTGTATCCCCATCTCAGTAAATGCTATAATCATTTACACAGTTGCTCAAGCCAGTAAGTTTGGAGTTATTTAATTTCCTTCCTTTTGTCACCATTCCCCACCTCCTCCACAGTCAGGCTACTGGATGGTGCTCTTTATTCTTTCTTCAAGATGTCTCAAGGAATGGGTGCACTGTTCTCTTCATCTCTGCTTCCCATAATCTTAAGCCAGACCATTACCATCATCTTTCTGCCTGGACTGCTAAAAGCATCTGTAATAGGCTCTCTACTTAAGCCCCCCGCTCTCATGGAATCTATTCTCCACTTTGACACACAGAGGTCTGTCGTACCTGAATCTTAATTACTTCTCAACCCTCATATCATGCTGTTCCTCCTTGCTTATTCCTAACTGCACTAATCTGTCATTTATTTAAACCCACCACACTTTTTCTAGCTTAAAACATTTTCTCTGCCCCTTAGCCTGAAATGCTCTTCCCTATGCTGCTGAAATGGCTGGCCTCTTCTCATTTTCAAGGTGTCTGCATAGTTGTGACCTCCTCGGGAAGGCCTTCTCTGACTACTCCATCCAAAGCAAGTTTTCCCAGCCCAACTTCGTTGTCCCTATAATGCTCTAACAATTTGTTCTGCTCCTGTCCCCCACAACCTTTTTTAGCCTTTTTCTGCACTAGACTGAGAAACTGAATATGCAAACAGCAAATCACCAGAACGCATATAAAAGTAGAACTCTGACTCAGAACCTGCAGCAACCTGCCCAGGAACCAGCCTCTTTATCTGCAGTAAACAATTCAGGAAGCCAGCCTGCTGTAATTCAGACTAGCAGGAAATCAGATTGCTATCTTTAATCACAAATCAGAAGCTACAAATAAAAAAAAACTCATTTAATAATTGGCCCAAAATGGCCAGGACTTCATTAAAAACTGACAGCTTCCCCAAGTTTCGTTCCTACTTCCAACTTATCCAACCAGGGAAAACCAAATATGCCCCACTAACCAATAACACAGGAAGCCCAGTTCTAGTTATCCTGC
Source organism: Sapajus apella (assembly GCF_009761245.1). Taxonomy (NCBI): domain Eukaryota; kingdom Metazoa; phylum Chordata; class Mammalia; order Primates; family Cebidae; genus Sapajus; species Sapajus apella. Next base: position 27,869,226 of record NW_022436954.1, read on the forward strand.
CTACAGCTTCCCATGCCAGTAACCTCCAGTTAGGGCACGCTGGAAGCCTTCCATTTTTCCCACTACAAGACTTTCCCACCCCCACTCCTCAACTTCCCTTTGCATTTCTGCCAAAATACAAGTGACAGTGCCTGATTCTCTTGTTCAGAATAAATTATTTCTCAAGCTCAGAATAAATAGCCTTTGCTTTTCTCATTTGGTTGGTATTAGTTTATTTCCACAGGAATAGACCATGCCTTGCTTATGATTGTATCATCAAGGCAACAATGCATGGGACCATAATATTCACTCAATAAATGCTTGTTGAATGAATGAATGAAAGTCCAGGTCTTTGCTATTGTAAACAGTGCTGCAATGACCTGGAACCAACCCAAATGCCCATCGACGATAGACTGGATAGGGAAAATGTGGCACATATACACCATGGAATATTATGCAGCCATCAAAAACGATGAGTTTGGGTCCTTTGTAGGGACATGGATGAACCTGGAAACCATCATTCTCAGCAAACTGACAGAAGAGCAGAAGATCAAACACCGCATGTTCTCACTCATAGGCGGGTGTTGAACAATGAGAACACATGGACACAGGGAGGGGAGCACTACACACTGGGGTCAGTTGGGGGGAAATAGGGGAGGGAGGGTGGGGGGTGGGAAGCTGGGGAGAGATAGCAAGGGGAGAAATGCCAGATGTAGGTGATGGGGAGGAAGGCAGCAAATCACACTGCCACGTGTGTTCCTATGCAACAATTTTGCATGTTCTTCACATGTACCCCAAAATGTTAAATGCAATAAAATAAATAAATGGGAAAAAAAAAAAAAAAAAAAAAGAAAAAAAGAAAGTCCAAAATCATTAGTTGGATAGTCAATCCCTTTTCAGCCTGCCTTCAGATGTATTCCTCACTACATCCACTCTTACGTTCTTCAAGTACACTCTTCTTGACCAAATGCTCATGGTGTATTGCCTGTTCTCATGGTGTATTCTTTTCTAATAATACAACTGAAGCCCTTTCTTCTGTATAAAACCTTGTTGATCACCCTGACCTTCACTGACTTTTCCCTCTGAATTTATATAGCACATATTTCTTTCAGTTCATAGGTATCATTATTCTTATCATTCTTTCAATGATAAGAATAATGATAGTAACAATAGTTTACTCTTGTAACAACCCTGTAGGATATACACTATTACTATTCTCATTTTATAGATGAAGAAATTATAAAACTGAGGCACAGAGAAACCAATTATCTTGCTTAAAGTAATGAATAAGAAGTACAACTGAGGTTTGAAATCAGTTCTGCCTGACTTCTATAGTATATATGCTCGACTATATATTATATAAACTACCTTCTATGTGCTGTGCCTATATTAGTTCCTCAATAAATTTTTCTGAAATTAATGAAATGACTCAGTTCAAAAGTTGCATAAACAAAAGAGAGAAGGAAGCATAATTCCTTAGGTTAATTTCAAAGGGTTAAAAGGAGCAAGGGACATGGGGACTACATGACTTAAATTACTGAACTCCACATTCTAAGTTTTAACCTTTGTCTCCTATTGTGACCCTAAGACAATTCATTTTGTCTCCAAGGCTTTATCTACCTCATGTCATATTGTTACTTTGACCTGCCTTGAGTCTGGTTCTCTAGATGGACCCCAAAAACGGCTGAGGGATATTTAGTGACAAAACTCAGCAGTTCTTTTCATAGCGATATACATCACCAATATACATCAATTCAGCCATGCGTTTTGAGCTGTGATGCTCAGTGCTAATGAGGATGCCAACATCAACAACAACAACAACAAAAACCATGTCCTCTAGCAGTTTGAAATAAAGAACCATGAAATTCAATGAAGGCATAGACCTTCCCTACCTCTTTTGTGTCACAGCTAGGATTGCTATTTTATGTGGCATAGATTTCCACATAATTTTGAATATACACTAGGTCGAAAGGCTGGAAAAATCCTTTGGACCAGCTAAACATGAGGTGTTCTAATGCCATTGTAGCTACAAATTCTCATGAACCTATCTCAGAAAACACTTGAAATCACTTGGAAAAGGGGTTGTTGAATTAAGCAAATATGAATGTAGTCTGTGTTTGGGGTCTTCCTTGAAGAGATCTAGGTAACATCTGTCTGTCCTGGAAGCATGGAAAATTATTATGTGTGGTGATTATAATCCTATTAACTGCTGCAGTGAAATCCATGAGATTACCAGCAGCACATCCAATTCATTAAGTTCTGTCTCTACAAATTGATAAATAACCCACTTGAAATTCAAATTTACAAACTGTTAACTTCATCATCAGAAACAGGTTTGATACAAGTTTAGAGTTTGGGGGAACAGAGTTGCTCTTTTATTTGGCATGAGATTAAGAGAGTCGAGGAGAGATTTGTTGTTGTTTTTGGCAGAAATTAAGAGACAGTATCTTTTTCCATAATGACGACAACATACTGAATTATCTCCCATGCCTTAGGGTCTCATCTGAAGAAAATTTTAAGGCTTCTCAGTGTTTTTAGTTTGACCTTGCTGAGATTAATACTCATATAGCTACCCATTGGCCAAACTGGGAAAAGAGGTGGAAGGCAGCAGTGTGAGTTTGTGGGGTGGGAGGCAGTGGGGTGGGTTGGATGAGGACAGTGACTTCAAGTTTATTGATTTCTCCTTTCAATCATATCCCTTCTCTTTGGCAACACGGTGGTCACATGCCAAGGCAGGTTTGGCAATTTTTCTTTCATTCTTTTGATGGGCTGGGAATAGAAAAACTCATTTCCTCTTGGTTTGGCTCTGAAAACCTGAACAGTCCTGGTGAAAGCTTGGTACACTTCTTGGAACCTTGGGTGTCAAAAACTTACTAAATGCCTTTGCCCTTCCCTTGTGGTTACTGATTAGATTTGGAAGAGTGGAAGGAAGTGAGGAAGTCGAATCTGTTAGTAACAACCTTTGCTGCTTGGCTAGTCTCACACCTTTCAATCACATAGTGTGTTAGGTTGCTTATGTTTAAAAAAAGAGTCTCCACCTTTCTACTTGTCTGGACTCAAAGGTAATCCTAGAACATATTAAGATGAGGAAAATAAATATAGCCTTTATTATAACCCAGTGTAGGTCAAAAAATCTGCTTGCTTACCAGAAAACAAGTGTGTATGTAGTTTTCCTGGCTTGCGTACTCTCCTTATTTCTCTTGCTCTTAATATTTAATATCTGTGAGGGTATAGCAGTCTAGTCCACCAGTAACATACAAAGTCAAGCCCCACAGGTGGGAGTTTCCAGGCAACTGGGACATTTTTAGAAATCAAATGCAAGAGTCACAGAATATTAGTCTTAAAAGGAAACTGATGGCTAATAGACTCTAATGGAAAAAGGCCAGACTGAAGCTAGTGCTGATGAATGGCACTGTCAAGGTCACATGACATTTCAAGACAAACTGAGAATTCAGTGAGACTCCTGGAGCTTCTTGGTTGATGCTTGAATTACATGTAGATTTGGAGAAAATACACACACCTTTTGTGTAAAATCTAATGTTTTTTCAATATTTCCAGGTTGTCCGGATCCCTGCCCTGCTCTCCTGACTTGTATGTGAATGTATGTGTATGAATCAGGGCACTCAGTGAACCAGTTTAACTTGGAAGTGTTAAAATCTTTAGAAGTAGAGAAAAATTAAACGATCCAAGCCTCCATTGCAAATTTCAACATGTCATCCTTTTCTGTGTTTCCCTGTTGAAAATGTCCTATCTCCAAAGACAACCTTCTCTTGGCTGGAGACCTAGTCAGGGCCACTTGGATCATTTAGCTGTAAAGGAAGAGCTCATGTGAGATATGAGATATGATACCAGGGAAATCTCTCTTGGGATGCAACTGAAGAGAGGATGTATGTGGACAAATGCTATACGAGAAGTTGCTGTTCTCTTTCAGCCTCTTAATGTACTATTGCAACTCTAGAAGAGGGAGCAGTTCTTTAACCACAGAGTCCTCAGTGGCTAGCAGAGTAGGTTCTCAGTAAACACTAGTTGGTGGGAATGAAGAAACCACTGACTTTACTATATTCTTTACATATAGTAGCCAAGCAAAGGGCAACAGAGTTAACGGGAAAAAACAAATTTAAAGAAAGGTAATCTCTTTTGACCCAGAATAGAGATAAGCTGAAAAGTGTTCTATAAGAATGTCACTAGTTCTGGCCCCTTGTTTAGAGATTCAAGTGGGCTTCTCTTCAAACTAGTTCTTCAAACTTAATGATGAGCCTTGTTGTCTTCATTTGAAAATATAATTGATATCATATTTCCCTCATGGGTTCGCCATAAGGATTAAATGAGGGAACGTAGGTAAAGCACCAAGAATGTTTCAGGTTTGTACTAGTGTTTTGTTAAGAATTTCGGCATCTATGTTCATTAGGGATATTGGTCTGTATTTTTCCTTTTGTTGTTGTATTCTTGCCTAATTTTGGTATAGGGTGATACTGGTTTCATAGAATGAGTTAGAAAGGAATCCTTATCTTTGATTTTTGGCAACAATTTTGTTATTTTTGGCAACAATAACAAAACGCTCAGTAAACACTAACTAAACATTATTATATAAACTTTCTGTCCTGACACCATATTCTGAAAATGTAAGTAAAGCACTTAGCATTGTGTCTGGAATATATTACATGCTGATTTATTGTAATCGATTATAAGCAATGCATATTACCCAATAAATGATCATGGATATGGCTCTTTATTTGTGTTTACATGGTTGAATAGATTCTTTGTTTATTTATGTTTTTAATTGTGACCGTAATGGCATACAGCAAAAGCAGTGCTACGAGGCAAGTTTATAGTGTTAAATGCCTACATCAAAAGATAGAAAGATCTCAAATTAACAACTTAATGTTGTGCCTCAAGGAATCAGAAGAATAAGAACAAATCAAACCCAAAGCTAGCAGAAGAAAAGAAATGACAACAATTGGAGCAGAACTCAATGAGTTAAGACAAAGACAAAAAGTATCAATGAAATGAAAAGTTGTTTTTTTGAAAGGATAAACAAAATTGATAGACCACTAGCAAGATTAACCAAAAAAAAAAAAAAAAAGCTATAAACAAGCACAACCAGAAATGATTAAGGTAACATTACAACTGATACCACAGAAATACAAAAGATCATCAGAGACTACTCTGAGCATTTCTACGCACACAAACTAGAAAAACCTACAGGAAGTGATAAATTCCATGAAACATACAACCGCCCAAGATTGAGCCAGGAAGAAATAGAAACCCTGAACAGACAAATAATGAGTAATCAAATTGAATCAGTAATTTAAAATTTCACAACAACAACAAGACCAGGACCAGACAAATTCATAGCCAAATTTTACTAAGTATATAAAATTATAAGAGCTGGTTAGCAATTTCACTAAAATTTTTGCCAAAAATCAAAGATAAGGATTTCTTTCTAACTCATTCTATGAAACAAGTATCACCCTATACCAAAATTAGGCAAGAGTACAACAACAAAAGGAAAAATACAGACCAATATCCCTAATGAACATAGATTCAAAAATTCTTAACAGAATACTAGCAAACTGAATCCAGCATCACATTAACCATCATTTTCAGCAAACTGACACAAGAACAGAAAATCAAACACTGCATGTTCTCACTGATAGGCGGGTGTTGAACAATGAGAACACGTGGACACAGAGACAGGAGCATCACACACCAGGGTCCATTGTAGGGGGCTAGGGGAGGGACAGTGGCAGGAAGGGTAGAGAGGAATAATGTGGGGAGAAATGTCAGGTATAGGTGATGGAGGGACGGAGGCAGCAAACCACCTTGCCATGAATGTACCTATGCAACAATCTTGCATGATTTGCACATGTATCCCAGAACCTAAAGTACAATAATAAAATAAAATAAAATAAAAATTTAAAAAAGCTAATCCTCCATGATCAAGTAGGTTTTATCTCTGGAAGCAAGGTGTATAAACAGAACTAAAAACAAAAACCACATGATCATTTCAATTGATGCAGAAAAGGCATTCAATAACGTTTAATATCCCTTCATGTTCAAAACCCTCAATAAACTAGGCACTGAAGGAACATACTTCAAAATAAAAAGAGCCACCTATGACTACTGCACAGTCAATGACACAATGAATGGAGAAAAGTTGAGTGCATTCCCCCCCAGAACCACAATAGACAAGGATGCCTACTTTCATCACTTCTATTCAACATAGTACTGGAAGTCTTAGCCAGAGCTATCACGCAAGAGAAAGAAATAAAAGTAATTCAAATTCAAATTATTCCTGTTCACTAATGACATGCTCTTTATTCTAGAAAACCCCAAAGATGCTGCCAAAGAATCCTAGACTTGATAAATGACTTCAGTAAATTCACAGGATATGAAATGAATGTGCAAAAATTAGTAGCATTTCTATGAATCAGTAACATTCAAGCTGAGAAACAAATCAAGAACTCAATTCCATTTCGGTAGCCATAAAACATACCTAGGAATATATTTAAGCAAAGAGGTAAAAGATCTCTACAAGGAGAACTGCAAAACACTGGTGAAAGAAATCATACATGATACAAACAAGTGGAAAAACATCTCAGAAGCATGGATTGGAAGAATTAATGTTAAAATGACCTTACTTCCCAAGGAAATCTACAGATTCAATGTAATACCTAGCAAATTATCAATGCTATTTTCACACAATTAGGAAAAACAATACTAAAATTCATATGGAACCAAAACAGAGCCCAAACAGCCAAAGCAATTTTAAGCAAAAAGAACAAAGCTGGAGACATCATATTACCTAACTTTAAATTTTAGTACAAGGATAGAGTAACTGAAATAGCATGATACTTATACAAACGTAGACACATAGATCTATGGAACAGAATAGACAACCCCAAAATAAAGCCACATACCTACAATTAACTGATCTTTGACAAAGTCAACAAAAATAAATAATGGGGAAAGGACACCCTATTCAATAAATGTTCTGGGATAACTGGCTAGCCACATGCAGAAGAATAAAATCAGATCCCTATCTCACACCATCTACAAAAGTTAACTCAAGATGGATTAAAGACTTAAATGTAAGATTGAAGCTATAAAAATCCTAGAAGAAACCTTAGGAAAAAATTTTCAGGACATTGGCCTAAGCAAATAAATTATAAGTACGAGCAAATGCAACCAAAGCAAAAATAGACAAATGGGACCTAACTAAAAAGCTTCTGCACAGCAAAAGAAATAGTCAGTAAACCACCTACAGAATGAGAGAAAATATTTGCAAACTATACATCTGACAAATGACTAATATTCAGAATCTATAAGGAACTCAACTGAACAAGAAAAACTAAATAACCTCATTAAAAGATAGGCAAAGGTCACAAACAGACATTTCTCAAAAGAAGACACACAGGTGGCCAAGAAACATAAGAAAAAGTGCTCAATATTACTAATCATCAAATAAATGCAAATTAAAACCACAATGAGTTGCCAGCTCACTCCAGTCAGAATGGCCATTATTAAAAAGTCAAACACACACACACACACACACACACACACACACACACACACCCCTCCACATTTGTTCTTTTTGCTTAGTCTTGCTTTGGCTATGCAGGCATTTTTTTGGTTCCATAGGAATTTAAGGATTTTTTTTTTCTAGTTTGTGAAGAATGATGGTGGTATTTTGATGGGAATTGCATTGAATTTGTAGATTGAATTTGGCAGTATGGTCATTCTCACAATATTGATTCTACACATCCATGAACATGGGATGTGTTTCCATTTGTTTGTGTCACTTATGATTTCTTTCAGCAGTGTTTTGTAGTTTTCCTTGTAGACGTCTTTTACCTCCTTGGTTAAGTATATTCCTAAGTATTTCATTTTATCAGCTATTGCAAAAGGAGTGGAGTTCTTGATTTGATTCTCAGTTTGGTCACTGTTGGTGTATAGAAGGGCTACTGATTTATGCACATTAATTTTGTGTCCTGAAACTTTGCTAAATTCATTTACCAGTTCTAGGAGCTGTTTGGAAAGAGCAAATATGGAGGCCTTACATTACTCAACTTCAAGCTCTACTGTAAGGCCATAGTCATCAAAACAGCGTGGTACTGGTATAAAAATAGGCATATAGACCAATGGAGCAGAATAGAGAACCCAGAAATGAAGCCAAATACTTAAAGTCAACTGATCTTTGACAAAGCAAACAAAAACATAAAGTGGGGAAAGGACACCCTATTCAACAAATAGTGTTGGGATAATTGGCAAGCCACATGTAGAAGAATAAAACTGGATCCTCATCTCTTACCTTATACAAAAATCAACTCAATATGGATCAAAGACTTAAATCTAAGACCTGAAACAATAACAATTCTAGAAGATAACACTGGAGAAAACCCTTCTAGACATTGGCTTAGGCAAAGACTTCATGACCAAAAACCCAAAAGCAAATGCAACAAAAACAAAGATAAATCAATTGGACTTAGTTAAACTAAAAAGCTTCTGCGCAGGAAAAGAAATAGGAGAGTAAACACACAACCCATAGAGTAGGAGAAAATCTTTACAATCCATACATCTGACAAAGGACCAATATCCATAATTTACAAGGAACTCAAACAAATTAGCAATAAATAAATAATAATGCCATCAAAAATTGCTAAGGACATGAGTAGACAATTATCAAAAGAAGATAAACGAATGGCCAAAAAATACTCAACATCATTAGTGATCAGAAAAATGCAAATCAAAACCACAATGCAATACCACCTTACTCCTGCAAGAATGGCCATAATATTGGAAAATAACAGCTGTTGGCAGGGATGTGGTGAAAAGGGAACAATTTTTTACACTGTTGGCAGGATAATCACTGTGGAAAGCAGTTTGGATATTCCTTAAAGAAGTAAAAGTAGATCTACCATTTGATCTAGCAATCCTACTCCTGGATATCAATCCAGAGGAAAGGAAGTCATTATACAAAAAGATACTCACACAGATGTTCACAGCAGCATAATTTGCAACTGCAAAAACATGGAACCAGTCCAAATGCCCATTGATCAATGAGTGGATACAGAAAATGTTAAATATATACACACACACACACACACACACGCCAGTATATATATAAAATATATATATTTTATGCCAGTACATATATATATCATATATGCATAAATATTTTAATACACACATATAATATATGCACATATATTTACATATATATACACATATATGTAATATATGCATATATATTTTTTATATATGCATATATATACACATATATTTCATAGAATAGAACTCAGCCATAAAAAGGAATGAAATAATGGCATTTACAGCAACCAGGATGGAATTGGAGACCATTATTTTAAGTGAAGTAACTCCGGAATGGAAAACCAAACATCATGTGTTCTCACTTATAAGTGAGAGCTAAGCAATGAGGATGCAAAAGGTATAAGAACGATGCAATGGACTTTGGGGACTTGGGGGAAAGGGTGGGAGGGGTGAGGGATAAAATAATACACATTGGGTACAATGTATACTGCTCAGTTGGGTACACCAAAATATCAGAAATCACCACTAAAGTATTTATTCGTGTAACTAAACACCACCTCTTCCCCTAAAACCTATTTAAATTTAAAAAATAAGCCAAAAAACAACAGATGTTGGCAAGGACGTGGAGAAAAGAAAATGCTTATATGCTGTTGGTGGAAATATCAATTAGCACAATCTCTATGGAAAATGGCATGGATATTGCTCAAAGAATGAAAATAGAACTACCATTTGATCCAGCAATCCAGCTACTGAGTATCTACCCAAAGGACTAAAAATTGTATTAAAAAGACACTGCACTTGCTTGTTTATTGCAACACTAGTCAACAATAGCAAAGTCATGGAATCAACCTACATATCCATCAACATATGACTGGATAAAGAAAATGTAGTATAGATACCCCATGGAATAGTACACAGCCATAAAAAAGGATAAAATCATGTATTTTGCAGCAACATGGATAGGAGCCTGGAGGCTATTATCTTAAGTGAACTAATTCAGAAAGAAGATAAAAAGTAGCATGTTCTCATTTACAAGTGGGAGCCAAGCGATGGATATACGTGGACATAAAAGTGAAATAATAGGCACTGGGGATTACTAGACAAAGAAAGAAAGGACCGTGGTGAGAGTTGAAAAAGTACCTATTGGGGTGCAGTGTTCACTATCTGGGTGATGGGTACACTAGAAGTCCAAACCTTACCACTATGCAATATATTCATGTAAGAAACCTGCACATGTACCTCCTGAATAAATAAATAAAATAAATAAAAAGAAAAAAGAAATACTACACATATTGTCCCTTTAATGTTACTACATTTGTTGTCTCTTTAGCTACAGAAAAGCACTGGATTTGCAAGGAAACTTTGACCTTGTCAATCACAATAGAATCACATCACACATGCATTTAACCCATGTAAATTCAGCTACTTATGTGGCAAAAATATTAAAATACTATGAGATATTGTAAAAGCAAATTTTATCTATATAATTTCATCTGCATTTACATAGTTATAAGCACAGAACCATGTACACAGTATTTTGGGGGGATTGGAAGATATTTTCCAGGGAAATTTTGAATACCTATAATTTTCACTATATACGCTCTTAGGAACCCAATCTATAAAGTGAGAGTCCCCTTGATACACACATGTATAATATTAGTCATGAGTGGAGGGGAATGGGAGAGTGGAAAGAGCCCACGCAAACTTTTCCCACTATTAATAACAGCAAATAGTAAAAATATTTATTTAGTTCTCTCTTTGTGCCAGGAACCACACTAAACACCAAGCACGGATAATTTCATTTAATATCCACAAAAGTCCTATAAGGTAGACATCGTGGAAATCATCCTTCTTTTACAAGTGAGAATAGTGACGCATGGAGGAGTGTGGTAAATGATTCTAAATCACACCACCAAGTGACAGAGCTGATATTCAGACACAGATGGTATGTATGTCCTCTAAATTGAGCTTCCATCCACTCTATAAGAATTCTGCTTATTTGGGAAGCAATCTGGGGAAGGTCTCCCTAAAAGTGGGTCAGAAGAAACACATTGATTTGCCTTTTCCTTCTACAGTGTATTAAAAAAGCTTACATACCATACTGAGAACAATATAAGTTAAGTTAATCTGAGGAAGCATGATTGAAAGCCTATCATGCAGCAAGCACACATCTTCTCTCTAGTTTTCATCAGAACGGTTCAGGGCAGGTAGTTATTACTCTCATCTTACAGGTTAGGAAATGAAGGATCTCAGGATTAGGTAACTTGCCCAAGATCACACAAGAGGGAAGTGGCTGGGGCAGGACTGGAATACAAAGTTCGTGCTCCTTGAAGCACACAGCCCTTTCTCTACAGGGAAGCAGCTCTTTGCAAGCTACATTCTTACCTGCTTCTAGTTATCCAGTAAGGCATTAACTCCACTGGCAATACTGATGATAATCTGGGTTCCCTTTGTCCATCTCCTCATCTATCTCTTAGTTGTTGCCACATGGGGGTTTTATGAATAGCATCATAAAATTCATAAATTGCTTTGATCCCTTGCAAACAAGACACAGGGTTTTCCTGGCTGACCATGGCTTTGGCCCTAGTGTGACATCAATTATTTGCTTGAAGTCCTGGAAGTGATAACATAGTGGGAAGCTGTCTTCTTTCACTCTCTTCTTCTGGGTTGATTTATTTTCTGCTCAAAAAGCCCTGAGGCAGAGAAATGGGAAATCATCTATCTCAATAGAAAGACCTACTAACTGGTTGCAAAGGCCAGAAGCCAAGAGCTCTCCTTTTTTCTGCCCCTTTTGTCCAGTCCATCAATAAGTCATCAACCTCTAGACCATCCACATCCTTCCATTTAGTGTCATCCAAAAATTCAGGACATCATGATGTCATGCCTGGAAGATGACTAACATCCCGATATGCCTGGGACTTTCCAGGTTTTAGTACTGCAAGTTCTACCTTCAGGGAACCCCTCAACTGAAGGCACTACAAGATGGTTGGTGACTTCACTGGCCTGGTCTTTCACAGTAATCTCCAAATAGGTCTTTCAGTTCCCAGGTTTGCTTGCCTTTAATTCTATGTCCACCCACTAGCCCATAGTGCAATCTTTTAACTGCATAGATTATTGTAATATTCCCTGTTCTTAAAATCCTGCTTTCTAAAAGAAATCTAACTCTTTACCATGGGTTACAAGGTACCGCATGCTTTAGTCCTTTGCCACTTCTCCCACCTCAATTCATTCCATTTCTTCTTTTACTATGCTGTCTGTGTCAGTTGCTCAACTGTGCCAGGCTCTTCTCCTTCCTAGGACCTTTGTCCCTACTGTTCCCTTTTGCAAGCTGTTTGTGTATACACATTTGTAACCATGTAGATGTATGATTATTTGATGAATGTCTACCTCTGAGAATTAAAGCTCCTTGACTCCCTAGCTCATCACTTAATCCAAGTGCCTAGCACTGGGGTTGACACCTAATAAATTTCCATGAAATACTTACGGAATGAATTAGTGAAAGAGTGAAAGAATAGATGAATGAATATGGAATTTGCTACTAAGATTTGGTGATCTGAAAGGCTGGGGTCACTAGGACACAATGAGCAAGTCCCCATGAGGCTGGATAGGAGACAGAGGCCAGTACACGAAAAGCCTCAAAGGGAATGAAGGAGTTGGGACATTGTCCAGAGAATAATGGGGAGCCCTAGAGATTTTGAGCCTGGGAGTGACATAATCACATTTATATTTTAGAAAACTGAAGTCATGTAGGTTGGTAGGGTCCCACTTGTGAAGACATTTCTTTAACCCTGGGAAGATGCATGAATTCGGGTATGTGTTTGCAATGGGTCTTGCAGAGTCAACTAGGTATGATTCCTTCCTTGTTTAATTTTCTAGAAACAATCAGCCAATTATGAATCAAAGGCCTTTGTAGCTCCAGCCTATAACTAATTGTATTTTTAAAATGTGTTTAATCACAAATCAGAGATTATGTAAAGGGCTTAACTAATGTCAAAATTGGCTTTCAATGGGAGCAAATCAGTGGTGCCATTTGTCCAAGATTCAATTTTATAGCATATTGTAATAAGCTCATACTCAGGGAAGCAATGACTTCTATCTACTCTGAGTACTTTGTAGCCAGTGTTCATTATATCAAAGAGGAGTAGAAAAGCAGGTGCAGTGGGTGAGTGAGCATGAACTACAGTAAATACATGAGAGTTGGATGCTGCCACAGAAATAGAGATGAAGCTCTGGCCAGGAAGCCAGAGTTAGGATCAAATAGCTCAGTATTCTCAGAAATCAATCAAAATTATTGAATAGCAATGAAATCTTGAACAGGTAACATTAATTCTCTGAAATTTACCTTCCTTATCTGTAAAATGAATGGACCGTCCTATGATCTTTTGGTTGTACATTATCTCTCCCTTCTTTGTGTTACATTTTTACGTGTATAGTAAGTTACTGCTTTTTTCATGTATCGACTTCTGTGATATAGAGTTATATAGCTGTCTCTGTCTCCACTACTAGGTAGAAGCTTCTTAAAGGCAGGGAATGTACTTTTTCCCCTCACTTTTGAAACACTCCACAGTACCTAGCTGTATTAGTCCATTCTCACACTGCTAGTAAAGACATACCCATAACTAGGTAACTTATCAAGGAAAGATATTTAATTCACTCACAGTTCAGCATGGCTTGGGAGGCCTCAGGAAACTTACAATCATAGTGGAAGGGGAAGGAAACACATCCTTCTTCACTTGGTGGCAGCAAAGATAAGTGCCAAGCAAAGGGGGGAAAGCCCCTTATAAAACCATGAGATCTCATGAGAACTCAATCTCTATCATGAGAACACCATGAGGGTAACCACCCTCATGATTAAATTACCTCCCACTGGGTCAGAATTATGCCATTCTGTACCCTGCCTGGCTCAATTACTTTTATTATTCTACAGTTATTTTCTAGGTGAGGTAAAATTTACACAGAATTTACACAGCACAAATCTTTGTGTACAAATTTGACAAGTGTAGGCATCTACTTAATCATGCTTCTATCATGATCTAGAACATTTTTATCTTCCAGTTTCTTTGTGTCCCTGCCCAGCCAATTGCTCCCATCTCCCAGGGCAACTGCTGTTCTGATTTTTCATCTTAGATTAGATTGGCTGTTCCAGAAGTTCATATAAATGGAATAATACAGCATGTCCTCTTTTCTGTTCAGCAGCTTTCACTTAGCATAATGTCTGTGAGATTCGTCCACATAGTTTCGTGCATCTGTAGTTCTTTTCTTAATACTGCTGAGTAGCATTCTATTGTAGAAATAAATCATAATTTGTTTATCCATTCTCCAGTTGATTGACATTTATTCAAGTTGTTTCTGTTTTGACGATCATGAGTAAAGCTATAACGAACATTTATGTACAGCCTTTTCATGAACCTAGATTTTCATTTCTATTTGATAAATCGTACATGCAAAATTGCTGAGTCGTCACATTAGTTTTTGCCTGGATGGTTACCGTAATCTAGCTTCCATTTCTGCCATCTGATATCAACCTACAAGTCTGGGCATCACATCATCTTCCTTTTCCTAAAGCAGAACTCTATCCATTTCAGATTGACTTAAGAAGTTCTGGTGTTCCCCTCTTGTCTTCAGAGTAAAGTTAAGACTGTCTGGCCTGGCATTCATAACCCCTGCACCCAACCTCAATTTAATTTCCCCATATTAATTTCCTGCTTCTCCCTGATATTCTCTGGGAGCTGGGGACATGCTCTCTGTTCCTAAGCTCTTGTAGGACCATTGTCTAAAAGGCAATGGTCTTTTACTTGACCCCATAACACATGGCAGTGCCTGGCTCACAAGGGGGCCCACAATGTCTTCTGACTGGGCTAGTCAATGCTATCTCAGCCCCAGGTGTGTGGAGCTCACTCCTATTAAAACAGACACAGAGAAATGTCTGTAACATTCCTACGGCTCTCACTGCACCTTCTGAGAAGGTAGGCAATTAAACCAGGTAAGATCTCTCTGGATGGTAAGATTCTGTGATTCTGTCAATTTTACTAAATCCATTCTGCCCAGAAATTCCACCTGGCTCATACTGCTGAGGTACCAATGGGAGGGTCTGAATAAAATAATAAAAAGAACACAGGAACAAGTGTCAGTGTCCCGAGTTCTAGTCTCACTTCTACCATTTGCTGTGTATCTTTGGATAGGTTCATCCTCTTAGCCTCCACTGCCTCCTTTGGGAAACCGGAAATGCAAGTAAGGGGTGACCTGGATGATCAGTAAAGTCAAACCTAAAATCACACAATGGGACTGGATTTCCCAACATATTAATCTAGATCTGCCATTTTGATGTTGTTGTTGTTAGGTCCCTTTTCCCTTTTCTATTCTCTCTGTGAGTTCAGTGCTGCCTAAGTGCAACCCAAGCATTACTCCTTGTCCCCAAACCATCAGTGGTAGCAGCCAAGGCACAGCTGAAACACTAACTGCCAGCAGGACTTCACTCAATGGTGGTAAGAGTTGGTCTCTTGCTACGTGTTTGCCTAAAGGAGAGACATTTGCTTGAGAGTACACCACTGCTACCGGACCCTCTACAAGTTGTAGAATAGCCACCTAGCACACTATAAGTACACCATTGGCAAGAATCAGGCTGCATCGCCACATAAAGGAACTAAAATAACTTTATCAGACATTTAATTTTTCTTTGCCCCTATTTACTCAACTATAAAATGGAAATAATAAAATATCAATCTTGCAGGCCCTTCTAAAAAAGAATAAATAAAAGAAGAGATGTAGAATGCTTAGAAATATATCTGACACACAGAAAAGCTCTGGAAATATTAGATAATTATCATTATCATTAATGCTAATATCCACATCTCAGGGGACGCAGAGGGCTTGGAGGATGTGGACCCCACACTGTATTTTGCAAAGTTTCAAGGTGCTTGGCATGTTCACCAAATGATTTCATTTCCTTATTTGTAGAAATATGTTCAAAATGAAGCAGTGTCTCTAAGTGTGAGTAGGCTTTGTTCTCTGTTTTCTTAGAAATTGAATTTTTAAACTAGAAAGCTCATCTCTTTGAGTCTGCCATCCCTTAGTTCTCATCCCTGGATGTCCTCTGTGGGTGACAGCAGAATTGACATGGGCTCCTTGTACCTTCTTGGGAGTAAGTCATACTCTTGGGAGGACAGAAGCCCAATGCTCCTGTGAGTGCCCTTCATGATAAGTGAAGAAAGGAGCAAAGAAAAGAAGAGAATGGCAGCAAACAAAAGCAAGAATTGTTCAAGAAATGAACCCTTTTCAGGAGCCTTCAAAGCCACTCTTTCACAAAGCCTGGCAGGGAGACAGTAACGAGCCTGGGTGAAAGCCAAGCATGGCCTTAATTTATTATTGCCAAACTGTTTGTTGCCTTTATTTGCCAAGACTTACTAATTGAACTTTTGTTGATCTGGCTGCCCCTCTGGAGAATTGGAGCTATTGTTACCCACTCTGTGAGTCCCGTGGAATGTGCGAAAATATTGACCCCAGTTGTAGCTGATTTCCCTTCCTGGTTCAGGTTGCTCATTTTCTTTCAAGAATGGTTTTTTTTTTTTTTTTTCTAAATTTAGTGCAAATTAGTTCCAACCCAGAGTAGGTGTTTAGACTGAATTAGTATGAAATTCACTGACCCAAAGGAAAGATTCCTATTGAGAAGTCAGAGAGGTCCCCCAAAAGGCCTATATGGAAACCCACTTTCTAGACCTTCTCTTCATGCCCCAGCGAGTGGTACCCACTCTCAGCTTCCACTACTTAGGGAAAAGGAGCTCTAGACAATTGATATTCAAAGGTTGGTCCCAGGAGCAGCATCAGAATCACCTGGAAATTTGAAAAAATGCAAATTCCTGGCTCACTTCTGTAATCCCAGCACTTTGGGAGGTTGAGGCAGGTGGATCACGAGGTCAGGAGATTGAGACCACCCTGGTCAACATGGTGAAACCTCGTCTCTACTAAAAATCCAAAAATTAGCTGGGCTTGGTGGTGCACGCCTGTAGTCCCAGCTACTTGGGAGGCTGAGGCAGGAGAATCACTTGAACCTAGGAGATGGATGTTACAGTGAGCCGAGATCACGCCACTGCACTCCAGCCTGGCGACGGACTAAGACTCCATCTCAAAAAAGAAAAAAATGCAAATTCCTGTGCCCTACTCCATGGCTCCCAAACCAGCAACCTGTGTCTTAGCAAGCCTTCTGAGTGATTCTGATGTACCCTAACACTTGAAACCAGTGCCCAAAGCCGGGTTTTCTCAATCTTGGTACTACTAACACGGGCTGGGTGATTCTTTGTAATGGGGCAGTCCTGTGCATTGTAGGATGTTTAGCAGTATCCCTGACTTTTATCCACTGGAAGCAGTAGTCCAGCCCCACCCCAACATGATACCTCAAAATGTCTCTGGTCATTGTCAGAGGTCCTGGAGCGAAGGAGGTAAATCCAGTCCTGGTTGAGATAATACACAAACTGCTTGTTGTTTCTCTGGGCTCTGGGCTTTTGCTGTCTCTGTGTCATAATGACAAACAGCTACCAGACTATCTGCATCACTCCTTATCATGAGATTATAATAGGCACAAGAAGCGGTAACCACAAGGCAGCTTCCTAAAAACAGATGGAGTTCTTCAATATTGATAAATCTTTCTTTAGTATCCAGCCCTGAGCAAGCACACATTACTTTGATTTTAAGAACAAGTTCTCTTTCTTGGATTGCTTGGTATATTCAAAATAAAACAAAAAGCCTTTGGAGTTTAGCCTCCTCCAATCCGTCATTTGTTTGCTACCCTCAGGGCAGAAGAGACAGAGGGCCTAAGTTCAGAGGTTCATATACTTATGTAGTACAGACTGATGTGAATGCTGCCTCTTCCCTCTCACTATCAAAGTAGAAAATGTTCTTATTTCAAAACAAGTGTGTCCTAGTGCTCATTCTATAGCATTTCCAACTTTGGGTTCTTAGTGTTGGTGCATTTGCATTTGAAGGGTACCCAAACCAGGAAGTTTGCTGTTAGACTTCATTCCCACCACTATCATTTCAGGGTTTTGACAATGCTTCCACTTCAGGAAGCTTGGACTTGGCAGAAATCAGCCAAACCTAAACTCAAGTGCTCATATAAACACCAACTGAAGATCAGAATTCATTTGTTCATTTGGTTGGAATCTCTTGAGTACCTACTACATACTAGCACTGTGCCAGATGCCCAGAATATAGATAGAGAAGCATACAGCCTCAGCCTTGGGGGAGCTCATTATGAGATAAAGGTAGAAGCTATTTCAAACAGAATGCAGAGCCTTTGATACAACAGGGAACCACAGACCATCATAGAAATGTGCTTCACCAATTTCCCCCCAACTGACCCCAGTGTGTAGTGCTCCCCTCCCTGTGTCCATGTGCTCTCATCGTTCAACACCCGTGTCTGGCACATAGTAGAAGCTTAATATATATTTGTCAAAATAATTTTAGAGGGGACCTGTCCTATACAAACTAGAAAGGTTAAAAGAAAGTCTTGCCAAATAAAGTACTTCTTAAGTTTCCAAAGAAAAAGCAAGAGTTAAGCCATGCAGAGAACAGAAGTGTTATTTCAGATAGACACAGTAGCAGGGGCCAGGACAGTGACATGGGAATATGCCTGATAGCTTAGGGTGGACTTCAAGGTCTGAAAGAATAGTCTGAAGAAGTGACTTCCTGGCTGTCTATTGCTGTGTAACAAACTACCCCAAAACAACCATTTGGTTTTGTTGTAATTTTGTGGGTAAGTAATGCAGAAAGGCTCAGCTGGATGGATCAGCTCTCATTTACTTGCCATTAGCTAGGCCACTGGGGCTGAAGATTCACTTTCAAGATGTTTTTTTTCACTGGCATTTCTAGTGGCTTAGTGTTCCTTGACTCCTCTTTCTACATTTTCTCATCATCCAGGGCTCCTCCATGTGGCTTCTGATGACATGGCAGTCTCAGGGTAGCTCGTTTCCTTCAGAGTAAATAATCCCAGAGTGAGTATTTCAAGAAGCCCAGGTAAAAGATACAAAGCTTCTTGTGACCTAGCTTTGGAAGTTCCATAACATACTTCTGCATTCATACGATCAAGCAAGTCACTGCAGCCAACCCAGATCTAAGGGAGAGGGGATAGTAAGAGCCCTTTCCCTTAATAGGGGAATGGCTTGACTACAGAAGGAGGGAAGGAATTTGATGGCAACCATCTTGGAAAAAAGCTTCCTCATGTGGGTTGCAGGCGTTGAGAAACTTGAAACTAAAGAGTCAAGCCTGAAGAACTTGGAGTAGCAAGCTAAGGAGTGAGCAAGATACCCTGCATTCTGTGAGAAGCCATGGAAGAGTCTAGCATGTGAGTGGCCTGATGGGATCCGTTTTATGATTATCCTTCTCTGCCAGCTGTGAGAATGGGGAAAGTGGGAGAATCTAGAGTCAGGGAGGTAGCCATGAAATCTTTATAGGTTGAAAGAGCAAAAGTGACTTCAGGGACTGTAGACTGGGGATGGGAGAAGGGGTGTCATAAGTGAGACTCTGAGGGGCATTCAAGTTATCTGAGGTCTCTGACACTTCTCCCAACGCAACCAAACCAAACGTTTTCCCTTCAAAATGAGAGAAGAAAGGCCTCGTTTTCCATTCCGGGAACTGGATGGGGGTAAATGGCAGCTGGCAACGAAGCTTGCCCTCTGCGGCTTAATGGCAACACTTTTTCAGGTTTGTTCGGAGCTGCCACTGAGGAAAACAAACAGGGTTGGTGTGAAGACCATTAAAAAAAAGGCCTCAGAACAAAGAATCCACTTGGCAGCTGTTGCTCAGAGCTGAGTGAAAGAAACAAAAGAGTTTGTTGAGCAAACATGAAAGGAGCCTAATTGATGCAATTAAGGTGAAATTAAATAAAGGGAGGTTTTAGCCCGAAGTTCATGGAAAATTTTTCAAAGGAGTGTCACTGGAATAGTCATTTGGGGCTTTTATATAGAGGGAAGCACAGGATGTGGGAAATTAGCCTATTTGACCCCTGGGAGTGGAGGAAATCAAGTGTGGTGATGTGGACTACACATGTGTGACTGTTTGGCCCTGGCTGCCCCATCTTGGGCAGGGAGTAGGCCGGGGTTGGGTGCGACTGGGGAGGGATGAGACAGAAGCTGCCGCAAGGGGAACACCTTTAACAAGACCACAGAGTCGTGCTATCACATCACCCTATTTTATTTATTTCATAATATCTGAGAGTATCTTGTTCATTACAGTTTTAGTTGTTAACTGTTTGTCCTTTTCACTTCAAAACACACACGTGCGCACGCGCGCGCACACACACACACACACACACACACACACACACACACACACAGTGGATCTCTAGGTTTTCTTGGAACATAGTTTCTGCATCGAGCTGTGTTGTGACCCCCAAAGGCTGACACCCAAAAGGAAACATCTATACGTCACATATGTTCCCAGGCACTGCTCAGATGCCTCAGAACTGTACCATGGGAAATTGAAACCCAAAATCAACCCAAACAGGTCCACTTATTTAACAAACAGTTACATAGTCCCTTCCATATGCCAGGTACTCTTTCAAGCACTTTAACCATCTGGTCCTTGTAAGGACCTGTGAGTCAGGAATTCTCTTATCTGCATTTTACAGGTGAGTTATAGGAATAGAGAAGTCAGACTGTGTCTGAGCCACTAGGTGGGAGAGCCAGAATTTGAACCCAGGTGTTGGACTCCAGAGGCCACACTCTCGACCCCTACACTAGGCGCCTTTGAATTACAGTTAAGGCAGGAGTCATGGAGCCAGAGGATGAAATCCTTTGGGAGCAGTACAGCAGCGGGATCTGAATCCTTGATCTGGTTCCTCAGCATCTCACTCTCATCAGCATTGACTGGCCAAGCACAAAGCTCACCCTCCTGCATTGATAGTGGATGAAAGGAGACACCTAGAAAGGCTGAAGCATATCTGGATGAACCGATGCATTGTCAATAATTAGAATGTGGGCCTTTCACTGGGAGGGAGGAATGTATTGAAAGGAGGTCCTATCCTCTTAATAGAAAATGCACCAAATTTTAAAAATCTGATTGGGGCAAATTAGGGGCTTTGAAAGAGATAGGGAAAAATACAGGATGAAAAAGGCATAAAATTAGAGTTAAAAACATTACACTAATTCCAGTTTGATTTTCTCATAACAGAATGGCTAAAGTAAGACCTACATCAATAGTTGTTGAATGTAATGTTTATTTAAAATGCCAGTGGATTTATTTGAAATGTAGACTCTGGTATTGCTCCTAAGCCTCCACCAGAGATTATGAATCAGTGAAATATCTGATTCATGAATTCTGGAGTGAGGCTTAGGAAGCTGTCTTTTATTGACAAATTTAAAGACAGGAACCTGTACCTTATCAACAGATTTTTGAGTCAAGCTTTTTCTAGAGAAATGCAATAAATATCTTTTTAAAAAATCCCATATTAGTCAGTATATAGTGGTATCTCACTGTAGTGTCAACTTACATTTCTGTAATAACTAGTGATGTTCAGCATCTTCTCTTGTGCTTTTTGTATTCGATGTATCTTGGGTGAGGTTTTTGTTTCAAATTCATTGGAAGTTCTCAACCAGGTTGTCTTCTTACGAAGTGAAAAAGTTCTTTACATATTTCAAATACATGTTCATTATAAGATACGTGATTTACTACATTTTCTCCCAGTCTGTGGCTTTTTTCACATTCTTAATGGTATTTTCAGAATGCAAACATTTTAAAATTCTGAAGTCCAAATTATAAATGATTTTCCTTTTATAGATCGTGGTTTCCATGCTGTATCTAAGAGCTCTTTGCCTAACCCAAAGTCACAAAGATTTTTTTCCTATGTTTTCTTCTAGAAATGTTATATTTTTAGCTCTTATGTTTAGGTCTGCAATTTACTTTTAATTACTTTTTATGTGCACAGTAAGGTAACATCTAAGTTCATTTTGCTACATATGGATATCCAATTGTTCCAGCTTCATTTTTAGAAAAAGACTATTTCCTCCTCCATTGAATTACCTTAGCATCTTTGTTGAAAATCGATGGTTCATAAATATGGAGGTTTGTTTCTGGGTACTTTGTTCTACTGATCTGTATGTCTGTACTTATGCCAGGACTACATTGTTTTGATTCTTGAAGGCTCATAGTAAATTTTGAAGTTAGGTAGTATAAATTCCCCAACTTAGTCTTTCTCTCTCAAAATTGTTTATTCTATTCTATGTCCTTTGCATTTTCACATTAATTTTGAATTAGCTTGTTAATTTATACAAATAGATTTGCTAGAATTTTCAAAAATTGGTGTTGAGTTTACGAATCAATTTGAAGGGAATTACTATTTCAAGAATACTGAGTCCTTCAAGCTATGAAGGACTTTTTGATACCATTATGAATTAAATTATTTTCTTAATCCTATTTTTGGATTGTTCATTGCTAATATATAAAAACACAACTGGTTGTGTATATTCATTTTGTATCCTGTGATCTTGCTCAGTTTGTTCACTTGTTTTAATAGCTTTTTTTCTAATAAAAAGTCACCTGTCTTCAAATAAAGGCCATCTTACCTCTTCCAGTCTGATCTATATGACTTTAATTTCTTTTCCTGGGCTTACTGCACTGGATAGAAACTTCAGTACAATGCTGAAAAGAAGTGGTAAGGGTGAACATCCTTTCCTTGATCCCAATTTTAGGAGAATTCAGTCTTTCACAATTAAACATGATGTTAACTATAGGATTTTGTAAATTGTTTCTAGTTGGCTGAGATTTTTATTATGAATAAGTGTTAGATTTTGTCAATGCTTTTCTGAGTCTGTTGAAATGATCATGTAATTTTATTTTTTTTCTTCAAAAAACATTGTCATGTCATAGGTTTGTTGTAGGCATTAAATAAAATGACACATGTAAAAAGCTGAGTGCCAGGCTTTCAGTAAATCCAAGTATTCATTCAGCACATAGTCCTTGTTATTACAAAATTTCTTCAAGCAATGTGATGGTGATATTCAGGAATTTTTTTATACATGTAAAGATAACCAAAAAATATAGTTAGACTTACTAGGGATTCAGTTCAATCATTCAGAACCAACAGTTGGAAGTTTCATAATGCTATCACTGAATAAAATAAAAAGAAAAATTGGTATTTATATATATATAAACCTGACTTGATATTACACACTTTTCTGTTGAAAGCCCCAAGTATGAAAAGTAGGAAAAAAGTAGTCACCATTTCCTTTTTTTTTTTTTGAAAGAAAAAAAAGAAAGAAAGAAAGAAAGAAAGAAGAAAAGAAAGAAAGAAAGAAAGAAAGAAAGAAGGAAAGAAAATTAAAAAATAGAATGAAAGAGAGGAACAAAGAGGAAGAGGGGGAGAGAATGGAAGCGTTGCTTTATTGCCCAGGCTAAAATGCAGTCTGAAAATGGGTATTGAAAGCCTCTTTTATAGCAATAATTGTGCTTAATAATGGAGACAGGAAAAAAATGAGGGAAGAAAAAAACAAACAAGCAGCCAACCAATATTTCATTTAAACCTGTAAGTAGGTGTGATGTGGTGCTGATAAGAGTATATTTTGTGTATTTAAAGTGGAGAGTTCTATAAATGTTTATTAAGTTTACTTGTTCCAGATCTGAGTTCAGGTCCTGGATATCCTTGTTAATTTTCTGTCTCGTTAATCTGTCTAATACTGATGTTGAAGT
This sequence comes from Sapajus apella, assembly GCF_009761245.1. Lineage (NCBI taxonomy): Eukaryota > Metazoa > Chordata > Mammalia > Primates > Cebidae > Sapajus > Sapajus apella. The sequence goes on from NW_022436954.1 coordinate 27,892,932, forward strand.
CTCCCACTATTATTGTGTGGGAGTCTAAGTCTCTTTATAAGTCTTATGTATCTGGGTGTTCCTGTATTGGGTACGTATATATTTAGGATCGTTAGCTCTTCTTGTTGCATTGATCCTTTTACCATTATGTAATGTCCTTCTTTGCCTCTTTTGATCTTTGTTGCTTTAAAATCTATTTTATCAGAGGTGAGAATTGCAACTCCTGCTTTTTATTTTTTTATTTATTTTTGCTCTCCATTTGGTCGGTAAATCTTTCTCCATCCCTTTGTTTTGAGTCTTTGTGTATAGATGGGTCTGGATGCAGCATACAATGGGTTTTGGCTGTGTCTTTTGATTGGGGGATTTAGTCGAGTTTAATACTGCCATTTGATGCTAGCTGGCTGTTTTGCCCATTAGTTGATGTAAATTCTTCATTATGTTGATGCCCTTTACTTTTTGGTATATTTTTTGAAAGGCTGATACTGGTTGTTCCTTTCTATGTGTAGTGGTTCTTTCAGAAGCTCTTGTAAAGCAGGCCTGGTGAAATGAAATCTCTGAGTACTTGCTTGTTCACAAAAGATTTTATTTTTCCTTTGCTTATGAAGCTTAGTTTGGCTGGATATGTGATTCTGGGTTGAAAGTTCTTTTCTTTAAGGATGTTGAACATTGGCCCCCACTCTCTTCTGGCTTGTAGGGTTTCTGCTGAGAAATCTGCTGTGAGTCTGTTAGGCTTCCCTTTGTGGGTAAACTGACCTTTATCTCTGGCTGCCCTTAGTATTTTCTCCTTCATTTCAACCCTGGTGAATCTGACAATTATGTGCCTTGAGGATGGTCTTCTTGAGGAATATCTTTGTGGTGTTCTCTGTATTACGTGGAGTTGAATATTGTCCTGCCTTGCTAGATTGGGAAAGTTTTCCTGAATAATATCCTGAAGAGTATTTTCCAGCTTAGATTCATTCTCGTCGTCACATTCAGGTACACCTATCAAACGTTGATTAGGTCTTTTCACATAGTCCCGTATTTCTTGGAGATTTTGCTCATTCCTTTTTATCCTTTTTTCTCTAATCTTGTCTTCTCATTTGATTTCATTAAGTTGGTCTTCGACCTCTGATATCCCTTCTTCTGCTTGATCAATTCAGCTGTTAAAACTTGTGCATACTTCACGAAGTTCTCGTGTTGTGTTTTTCAGCTCCATTAGTTCACTTATATTCCTCTCTAAATTGTCTATTCTCGTTAGCATTTCGTCAAACCTTTTTTCAAAGTTCTTAGTTTCTTTGCATTGGGTTAGAACAAGTTCTTTTAACTCGCAGAAGTTTCTTATCATCCACCTTTTGAAGCCTACTTCTGTTAATGGAACTCACTCGTTCTCCATCAGGCCTTGTTCTGTTGCTGATGAGGAACTGTGATCCCCTGTAGAGGGAGAGGCATTCTGATTTTGGGTGTTCTCAGCCTTTTTAGGCTGGTTTCTTCACTTCGTTATAAATTTATCCATCTGTCGTCTTTGTAATTACCGACTTTCTAATTGGGTTTCTGAGTGGACGTCCAACTTGTTGATTCCCAGTGCAGGAATCTGAGCAACCCACTGCGCCGGGTAAAAAAGTGGAGTTAAGATTGATGGTGCTTTTCTGACCGCACAAAGAACCGTAGCTCTGAGTGCTGGCAAAACCGCCACACTGGCCACAAGCTGGCGACCCATGAGGCTCCTCCGCTGGGAACCTCCTGGTCCCTGAGCAACAAAAATTCGTCTGAAAGTGTGGCGTCCTCTCAATCTCTGTGCTTTCACTGGGAGCTACAATCCCGAGCTGCTAGTGATCAGCCATCTTGGATCATGTAATTTTAAACCTTTATTCTATTAATATGGTATGCTATATTCATTGATTTATTTTAAATAGACTTTACATTCTGGGATAAAATCCACTTTGTCATATATAATTCTTTTAATATGTTGTAGATACAATTTGCCAATATTTTGTTTACATAATAATTATATTCATGAAAGATATTAGTTTGCAGATTTTTTTCCTCCTATTTTATTTGTCTGACTTTGGTATCAGGATAATAATGGCCCCATAAAGTAAGTTGTTTAAATGCTTTTTATTCCTCCACTTTCTGATAGTTTGAATAGGATTCGTATTATCTTGACCTTAAATGTTTGATCAAATTTGTCAGTAAAGTCATCACTCTGGTCCCAAGTGTTTTTATGTGTGGGAGAAAGATTTTAAATTTCATTACATATTATCTACTTAGATTTAGTATTTCTTCTTGAGTCAGTTTTGATAATTTATGTCTTTCTAAAAACGGAAAGTGTTCATTTCTTCTATGTTGCCCAATTTAATGCCATGAAGCTCTTCATAATATTTCTCATAATGTTTTAATTTCTGTAGATTCTATCATGATTGTAGTATAATGATTTTATACTAGATCTTAATAATTTGTGTCTTGTCTCTTTTTTCTTAGTAAATCTAATTAATGTTTATTAATTTTGCTGATTTTTTACAAAAAATCAACTTTTGGTGTGACTTTTTTTTCCATTTTTTTCTAGTTCATTGATTTTTACTATAATCTTTGTTTTTTTCTTTCTTCAACATGCTTGGTTTTATTTCCTCTCTTTTGTGTCTGGAGATAAAGTCTTAGATTATTGATAATTGAACTTCCTTATTTAGACTATATGCATTTAAAGCTAAAAGCATATCTTTTTTAAAAAATAGTATTTGGCCTCTGGGGTACATGTGCACATCCTGCATCCTGCAGGATTGTTGCATAGGTACATAGATGCCATGGTGGTTTGCCGTCTCCATCCCCCCTGCCTTCGCCTGCATAAGGCATTCCTACTGGTGTAATCCCTCCCCATCCTCCCCACCCCCCACCCCGATGTCCCTCCCCTTCCCTCCCCTCCACCCCCACACCTAGCCCTATGAGTGTTGTTCCCTTCCCTGTACCCAAGTGTTCTCATTGTTCACCACCTGCCTGTGAGTGAAAACATACAGTGTTTGTTTTTCTGTTCTTGTGTCTATTTGCTGAGAACGATGGTTTCTAGATTCATCCATGTCTCTACAAAGGACACGAACTTGTCCTTTATGGCTGCATAGTATTCCATGGTGTATATGTGCCACATTTTTTTTGTCCAGTCTATCATCAATGGGCATTTGGGTTGGTCAGAAGTCTTTGCTATCGTAAACAATGCTGCGATGAACATACATGTGCATGTGTCTTTACAATAGAATGATTTATAATCCTTTGGGTATAAACCCAGTAATGGGATTGCTGGGTCAAATGGAATTTCTGTTTCTAGATCCTTGAGGAATTGCCACACTGTCTTCCATAATGGTTAAACTAATTTACACTCCCACCAACAGTATAGAAGTATTCCTTTTTCTCCACATCCTCTCCAGCATCTGTTGTCTCCAGATTTTTTAATGATCGCCATTTTAACTGGCATGAGATGGTATCTCAATGTGGTTTTAATTTGCATTTCTCTAATGACCAATGATGATGAGCATTTTTTCATATGTTTGTTGGCCGCATATTTGTCTTCTTTTGAAAAGTGTCTGTTCATGTCCTTTGCCCACTTTTGAATGGGTTTGTTTGTTTTTATTCTTGTAAATCTGCTTTAGTTCTTTGTAGATTCTGGATATTAGCCCTTTGTCTGATGGGTAGATTGCAAAAACTTGTTCCCATTCTGTTGGTTGCCAGTTTACTCTAATGATTGTTTCTTTTGCTGTGCAGAAACTCTTAAGTAAAAACATAGCTCAAGCATTGTTTTAGCTGCAAGCCATAAATTTTGTTACACTGTGTTTTCATTTCCTTTTAGCTCAAGATACTTTTAAATTTCATTTGTGACTTCTCCTTATACCCATAGGGTATTTTGAAATGTGTTAACTTCGAAATAGTTGGAGATTTCTAATATTTCTTTTGGTTGTTGATTTTTAGTTTAATTTCATTATGTTCAGAAAGCATACATCTAATAATTTCAATTCTTTTATGTTTGCTGAGACTTTAAAATGGTGTAGCATATGGCCTATCCTGGAGAATGTTCTATGGGTGTTTATAAAGAATGTGCACTTTGCTGCTATTGGGTGAAGTGTTCTATAGATATTTGTATGTTGGGATGCAAGGTGAAGGAATGAAATGACAATTAAGATATAATTCTTGCCTTTTAAAAATGTTTAATTCTTGTAAAGTGGTGGTTTTAAACTGAGTGCAGTTTTGGCCCCCAGCTGACATTTGGCAATGTCTGGAGACATTTTGGGTTATCACTAACTACTGGGGTCCTGTGATACTTGCATTTAATAAGTAGATTCTGCTAAATGTTCCACAATGCACAGACTAGCCTTCCACAACAAACAATTATCTGGCCTAAAATGTCAATAGTGCCAAGGTTAAAAAACCCTGCTTTAGACTATATAAAAGGGACTTAATTATAATTCAAAGCTTCAGAGGATAATTTTCGTGCTATGCCAATTACTGTACTGTGGCTAAAACTGATCAATCCTTTAGCAATTACCACACCTCTCACATGTTTGTCTGTTTTTCCCACTAGACTGTGAACCTCTTGAGTGTTGAAACTCACCCAAATATTTATGATGGTTAAAAGCACAAAGTTGGATTTCAATTCTATTTCTGTGTTCGCCAGGTGTGTGACTTTGGGCTGGTTACTTGACCTCTCCAAACCTCAAATTTCTCAGTTGTATGATGTGAATAATGCACTTACCTTATAGGATTGTTGTGAAATTTAAATAAGCTCATCAAGGAAAGCACTTGACACAGTCCTGACACATACAGTCATTATTTTATTATTGTTATTGTTATATCCAGTACCTAGCCCAGTGCCCTGCAAATGTGTACACATGAGTGAATGAGTAATTGAGTCTTCTCTCACCTTTCTTACCTCCACAGCACATGGGCTATACAAAGTAATCCTGGCTGAGATAAAACTGGTCCCTTTCTACTCCCGGTCCATACGTTTCACAAAAGAGGCCATCTATGGCTGTAGGAGATGGACAGGAGCCCAAACAGGACAAACAAGTGCAAGGCAAACATGGCTTGACTTCAGTTTCACCCTTGGGACTCCCATTAACCTGATATGAGATAGTCACACAGGAGACAGCGAGGTCATGCCCCAAGGAGTCCCATGATGCTGTGCACCTGGCATCATTCTGAGCCAAGTCCCTTAGTTTTGCTTCAGAGAAGCAGTTCTTCCTTCTTAATGGCCACAAAGCCAGTCACGACATTCTCCACCCCATTCCTGAGTCTTGGGAAGTTCACACTGGGAGTCTCTGCCTGTTGGGCGACGCTTTTGATCAATATTAAAAGCCTTCGAGTCCCTCCCTAAGTACCTCATTTCTGTTCCCACCTATTTCTGAGTGACTTGGCAAAGATTACATCTGTGAAGCGATTTGCTAATTTTTAAAGTGGTGGGTGAAGGTGAAGCTCTGCCAGTTTGATATCTTACGATGTTTACTTTTGAGGGAGGAGTTCATAGTGAAAAAAAAGGACACCTCCAGCCCTAACAGAGCCCCTTGGTGTACAAAGCAGGATTCACATGGTTCCAGAGAACCTAAGCAACCAGGGAGACACAGAGCAAAAGCTGAAGTTGAGAAGAGAAAAGGGTTGATTCAATTCGTTTAACACACGGTATATGACTCCATTTTACTCTCTGGTTCCTACTGTGCCCTGAGGTTGGCAAACAAAATATGGAGACTTTCTTTTTATCAACTTTTATGTATAGGTCATTGATTGATGTTCTCAAGCCTCATAACCAAAAGAAGCCATTTTTGCTATACGCTTAGTTTCTGTATATGTTTACCTAGAAGCTTGCCTTCCCTAGTGACAGGATACAGCAGAGATCAAGACCAAGTAAGGATAAAGTGATCTGGATGTAGAGAAATAAAGATATGTGCAGCAGAAAGCACTGGGGATAGAGTGCTTTATTTTAAAAACTCATAGAAAGGATGTTCCATTTTCTGTTAACATTAGAGATGTAGAACAAACATCTCTACTTTGTTGAATTCCAATCTAAAAATAATTATACCTATTGAATGCTGAGTTTATGCTGGACACTTTTATAAATAGTTTGCATGTATACTTTAATTTCATTCATGATTAATTTTATGTTTTATTCATAATAATTTTATTTCATAATAATGAAAATGATGATAACTATTTGAATTCTGGGTATGCGCTGGATGCTTTTCTAAATACTTTACATGTATAAACTAATTTTATTCATTCATTTCACAACTATTTTTTTGACCATGTATTAGGGGCTAGGCACTGCTATATTCTGGGGATATGGCAGTGAACAAACTCCTCAGAGATCCTTCATGGACTTTAAATTCCCTATATATCCATGGTGAAGTCAGTAAACAAATAAAGGGCCGGGCACACACACACGTAATCTTACCACTTTGGGAGGCTGAGATGGGCAGATCCTTTGAGGTCAAGAGTTCAAGATCAGCCTTGCCAACATGGTGAAACCTCATCTCTACTAAAAGCACAAAAATTAGCCAGGCGTGGTGGTGCACGCCTGTAATCCCAGCAACTTGAGAAGATGAGGTGGGAGAATCAATTGAATCCAGGAGGTGGAGCCTGCAGTGAGCCGAGATTGCATCACTGCACTCTAACCTGGGTGACAGAGCAAGACTCTGTCTTAAAAACAAACAAACAATAAATAAATAAATAAACAAATTAGATGGTATGTTCAAAGGCAGAAGTCATTGCTATTGAGAAAAATAAAGCTGGGCAGAGGGGGAGAGAGAGTTGGGTGTGTGGAAGTTGGGGGTAATTTTTAATCAAGTATTCACTGAACACTTAATTGAGAAACTGCCAATCGAAGGAATTCTCACAAGGAATAAGACCAAACCCAGAAAAACAATGTTGCTGTTGGTTTTTATACTGACCCTTGGGCTGATACCCTCCTAAACCCTTAGTAAATCTGTATGAACCTCCACATTTTACAAAATGATTGAGCCAGGACCAGGCACCAAGTGAACCCAGCCTGAACTCTCCCACAGTGTAGTCGCTGGCCCTGCTCAGTGGTAGATGAAAGAGCTGTTGATGTCCATGCTAGTCAGAGGAAGCGGAGATGTGCCTCTGGTGGGAGACATTGGTATCATGAGCATTTGGAAGGGTTTTCTGCAGACCCTTCTTCCCCAGATGGACTGTTGGGGTATGTTTCTCCCCTTCTTGTAATTTCCCTATTCCTTAGAATTGGAATTTTTTGCCAATAGAACTGATCAGGATGCTAACACTCAGAACTTCTTTCTGTGAGAGAAGAATGAAGGGACTGTATCTTCTAGGGATGTTGGGATGGAGGGCATCCCAGTTTTGGAAACTGTGAACTGTTCATGACTTTGCGTCTGCCACTTCGTCCGGCTTCTGCTGACATTGTTGTATTCCAAGTTCTTCCAGACCCCTTCCTCAAGTCTCTCAGCTGTCTCTCCTCCAGCATTACCTCATTGCCCTGCCCCAAGTCAAACCAACAATGAAATATATGATAACATCAGTTACGCATACTTTAGTTTGATTTTTAATGTAAGAGTCCCCTCTCCCTTAGAACTAATTGCATTTAAAGCCTTATATCTAACTTTGTGGGAGAAATTTCAAGCATCAAGAAGTCAGGGAGAAAGTGAGAAAAGCATTTGGGGCAGATGGCCCTAGGGAAGCTTTGAAAGTCTTTCCATGTGATAGATCCCATTGGCAGCTTGCCTTCTCCTATGTGTATGATGGGATTGTTTCCCTGTCATAATACGCAGGAAGACCTCAAGTGTCTTGATTTTTCACATGTGAGTTGGACAGAACAGAATTATGGTGTTAGGTTCTGCAGACAAATTCAAAAAGAAGAGAAGACGTTTGCATAAGACCTGAGTGTGTGAAGTTCATCAGAGCTTTAAATAAGAGGAAGCAGTGCAGTGCCATGGAAAGAGATTGGGCATTAAAGGCAAATCCTCTATCTAATGATCACCTTGAACAAGCGAGTTAACTTCCCTGTACATCAATTGTTTCTTAAAAAAAAATGTAATCATACCTACCTTGCAAGATTATTATAAGGACCATAGATATATCATTTAAAACTCCTAGAATGATGACTAAGACTGAGTAACTGCTGTTAGTAGTAAGTAGTAGGGGGACAAATTTAAAAGACACTACTTTGTAGAGCAAATGTTCCAAAGACAGAATTTATGATGCAAAAAATCATTATTAATTTTGCAAATACTTATTAGACATCTGCTGTACTCCAAGCACTGCTAAGTGTGGGGATCACATTAAGAAGCAAAAGAAAGATACCATCCCTTCCCATGAGAAGCTGAGAATCTAATAGCGAATGCATAGTATTGAGCAATGAACATAAAGTGTGCATAGTGTGATGAAGGGTCCTGGGGCGAGAAGGGAGAGAACTCTGGGATATGACAGACTTAGCCAGTGAGATTAAAGTGGCATGGACTGGCAGAACATTAGTGTGGGTGGAGAAAAGCAAACATGCTTTAAAAAGGAAGAGTTCAACAAATATTGAGGAGAAGTAGTCAGCCAAATCTTCCCTGAGAAGTCCCTTAGTCTCTCTCTTTCCTGAGAAGTCTCTCATTAGTCATATATATATATATATATATATATATATATATATATTTTTTTTTTTTTTTACAAAGCAAACAATCTTTATTCACAATTGGGGCAGCAGAGGGGAGCTACCCCCAGGTCAGTCCAAAAGCAAAGATATTGGTTGGGAAGATGGCACTGGGCGAGGAACTCAGCACTCATCCAGGCTACTATCATTTCTATCTTATTAATGCAACTCCAAACCACACATCTGGTGTAATGTATGCTGTCAAGCCTCTCCCATATCCCTCAAACTTTTCACTTTGCTGGTATCTGCATCTGTACCTATTCAACAAGCTTTTATTGAGCAGAGTCATTTATGGGCATAACTTAATATGGACTTTATATTCCCTTTGTAGTCCCTATATTCCCTCTAGGGCCAGCCATGGAGGGCTTACTCAGGAAGAAGCTAGGCAGGACCTTGACCTCTTCCATGAATCTGTAAGTCTCACCGGTCCTTTCCTCCTACTGCCTCTGTCTATCTGCTCTCCAGAGCTACTCTGGCACTCTCCTTAGAGGAGGGCTATCTATCTCTTCCAGGCTCTTTTCCATCTATTTCTGTAGATAAATTGACAGCTGTCTTTTCCAGATTTTTTCTTTGAACTATTTTTTCTTTCAAGAAGACTGTATTTTGGTATAGAAGGAAATGATTTGCAACAGAGCAACTCTTCTGCTGAGAAGACCTAAAGAGTTGGATAAAATGCAAAATAATATCTGTTTAACTCCATAAGAAAGCTGCTGAGGCAATGAATATTCAAAGACTAAGATAAAAGAAAGTGGAGAAAAGTAGAAGGATAATTGCTTTTTCTGCAATTGCTTTTTCTTTGGGGCCGTATACTGATTTTAGGCAGATCCAGAGGCTGAGAATCCAGGCTTTTCCTAAACAGAAGTTTTCTGCTGAGGAACAAAGAAACCAGCAGAATTTTTTAAAACTAAATTGTAAGTTCAGGGGCACATGTGCAGGTTTGTTACATAAGTGAACATGTGTCATGAGGGTTTGTTGTACAGATTATTTCATCACCCAGGTGTTAAGCCTAGTATCCATTAGTCATTTTTCTTGATTCTCTCCCTCCTCCTACCCTCCACCCCACAAAAGGCCCCAATGTGTGTTGTTCCTATGTGTCCATGTATTCTCATCATTTAGCTCCCATTTATAAGTGAGAACATGTAATATTTGTCTTTCTGCTCCTGTGTTAGTTTGCTAGAGATAATGATCTCCAGCTCCATCTATGTCCCTGCAAAAGACATGATCTCATTTTTTACGGCTGCATAGTATTCCATGGTGTAGATGTGCCACATTTTCTTTATCTAGTCTATCATTTGAGGGGCATTGGGATTGATTCCATGTCTTTGCTATTGTGCATAGTGCTGCAGTAAACATACATGTGCATATGTCTTTATAATGGAATAATTTATATTCCTTTGGGTATATATACCCAGAATGGGATTGCTAGGTCGAATTGTATTTCTGATAGTCAGCACTTTAAAGGGTTGGAGTGGCAAATTTGAGAATGACAATCCTCAAATGCATGTCCAGTTTTTCCTAAAGACATCTGTTGAATTCTTAAGCTATGAATGTAGAAAATTTAAAATGCAAAGAAATAACCCTGAAAAACAGAGTAGTTTTCTGTAGTATCTCAGTGCTTAGAAAATGAGATTCAAATTCCAGACCATCCAAAAGGAGGAGGCTCAGTAAACAAAAGTATCTCTTAGTTGATGCTCCTTGAGAGCTGCTTTCTAGATAAAGAAGGGAACTAGAAACATACTGAGTCTCTCCAAGGCTGCAACTAGGATGACTCATCTCAGATCCTGACTAGATTCAGGTAAACAGTTCTACTCTGTCTGCCCAAAGAAGAAAAGAAAACTCATTTCCGGAGCATCTATCATATATGTGTATAATGCAACATGTCAAGGAGTAGGACCATAAGACCAAAAGTCAAAAACAAACATGGACGAAGCAATAGAAATAAAACTGCAAATGATCCAGATATTGAAGTTAGCATATAAGCATAAAATAACTATGCTTTATGTGTTCAAGAAAGTGGCATGGTGGCTCACGCCTGTAATTCCATCACTTTGGGAGGTTGAGGCAGGCTGATCACTTTAGCTCAGGAGTTTGAGACCAGCCTGGGGAACATGGTGAAGCCCTGTCTCTACCAAAAATTCAAAAAAAAAAAAAATTAGCCAGGTGTTGTGGTATGTGCCTGTGGTCCCACCTACTCAGGATCTGGCTGAGGTAGGAGGATTATTTGAATCTGAGAGGCAGACACTTCAGTGAGCTGAGATCCACTGTACTCCAGCGTGGGTGGCAGAGTGAGACACCATCTCAAAAAAAAAAAAAAAAAAAGGCTGAGAAAATGGAAAATTTCATTATAGATTTCAAATTTAACAATAATCAAATTATAGAAGTAAAAATTTAAAAATTTGAAAAAAGCACTCAATTGATAGGTTAATTATAGTTTGAGACCAAGCAACATAGAATTAGAGAATTGAAAACAGTTCAATAAGCAATAGTCACAAATTGAAGCACAGACATAAAGGTGAAAAATACAGAACAGTATAAAAGCCATGCTAAACACAGTGAAAAACTTTAATACATATGTAATAGAAGTCAAAGAGAGAAATAAGGGAAAGAATTTCCCAAATCAATTTCCTAAAAAGATGATGACTGAGAATTTTGCAAATGTATGGAAGGCATCAACTGACAGATGCAAGGAGCTCTGTGAATACCAGGTAGGATAAATACAAAGCAAATGACATCCAGGCATATCAAACTACTAAATACCAAAGACAAAGAGAAAAACCTTTAAAAGTAGCAAGAGAAATGGCACACTATCTCCAAAGGAACAATGGTAAGACAGGCAATTAACTTCTCAATAGAAATGGGCTGGAAAACATGACTTCTTCAAAGTACTGATAGACTATAACTGCTAATCTAGGATTTTATAACCAGTAAAGTGTCTCTCAAAAATGAAGATGGAGCAAAGACATTTTAACATGAGAGAATTTTTGGCCACCAGACCTGAACTAAAAAATTCTGAAGGGAATTCTTTAAACAGAAGTAAAATAATTCTAGACAGAACGCCAAATATGCCAATAATTACATTAAATAAAAATAGATTATATATTCAAATTAAAATATTGTTAGATAACACTAAAAAAAAAAACAATTATCTGATGCTTGTAAGAAAAATATGGCCAGCATCTCTAACCTTGCACTTTGTGGCCATTATGAAGTAAAATAAGGATGACTTGAACACAAGCACTGTGATACTATGAGAGTCCATCTGATAACCAGGATGGCTACTAAATGACTAACAGGTGGGTAGTTTATGCAACATGGATACACTGGACAAAGGGATGATTCATGTAGCAGGTGCAATTTCATCATTCTACTCAAAACAACCCATTACTCACTCAGTAGCCGTTTTGATTATCAGATCAATTGTCATGGTATTGCAGCCCTTCTCTTCAAGTCACCCTTATTTTACTTCATAATGGCCCCACATCAAAATATAGTGATGCTGGCAACTCGATATGCCAAAAAGAATCCATAAAGTGCTTTTTTTTAAGTAATAAGAGAAAAAAAATTACATGCTGAGGTTGCCAAGAGTTACAGTAAGAATGAAACTTCTATCCATGAAATTGTGAGGAAGGAAACAGAAATTTGTGCTAGCTTTGCTGTCACACCTCAAATTGAAAAACTGATGACTACCACACATAAGTGCTTAGTTTAGATGGAAAAGGCATTAAATTTGTGGGTGGAAGACGTGAGCAGAAACGTGTTCCTATTAATGGCAATCAGGTTTCACATTATCTGTTTTTTCAGGCCATTAGTGGTCTTGGAATCTATCCTTGGCAGGTAGAAGAAAGAGCTACAGTCTAGTCTCCTAAGCATTCAACAAATAATTTGTAAGAAGTTCTTCAGAAAATAAAAAAAGAAGAAACAGTTACCACCTCTTTTTAGGAGTTCAGAACAATCTCGAAACCAAAATCTGGCAAGGAATTTATAAGAATGGAAAATTACTTTCTCTGTTGAACATGACTGAAAAGTTTTTGAACAAAATATTGTCTATTTGAATCCAATATTATATAAGAAGGATAATACATCACCACAAAATGAGGTTTATCCCAAGAACACATGTATAGTTTAAACATTTGAATATCAATCCCTGTAATTTACTATATTAATTACAAAAAGAGGAAAAAATTATAGTCTTAAAGATAAAGAAAAGGCTTTTATAAAATATAATACAAATTCATGAAGAAAATATCTTCAGCAAAGTAGGAATAAAAAGGAACTTCCTTAATTTGTAAAGAACACCAGAAAGCTAACAGTAAACAACCTAATTAATGGTAAAGCGTTAAAAGCTTTCCCCTATGAGATCAGAAACAAGACAAAGATACTCAATACACAATTTCTATTCAACATTGTACAGGAGGTGGTAGCCTGCACAGCTGAATTTCCATATGCTGGCAAGAAATGAATACAAAATAAAACTTAAAAATCGCGACTTATCGTAGGCCAAGAATAACTTGTTTTATGAACCTGGGGGCTCCAGTGTTGGGTGCATAAATATTTAGGATAGTTAAGTCTTCTTGTTGAACCCTTTATCATTACGTAAGGCATTGCATTCTTTCTTCTTCCTGCTTGTTGTTGGTTTGAAGTCTGTTTATCTAATATGAGAACAGCAACTTTTGTTCTTTTTGTTTTTCATTTGCATGGTAGATCTTTCTCTATCCCTTCACTCTGAGCCTGTGGGGGTCATTATATGTGAGTTGCATCTCTTGAAGCACCAGACAGTTGGGTTTTATCTTTTAATCCATCTTGCCATTCTATGCCTTTTAACTGGGTGTTTAAATAATTTACATTCAAAGTTAGTATGATATGTGAGATTTTGATCTTGTTCTCATGTTGTTAGCTATTTGTTTTGTAGACCTGATTGTGTAATTGCTTTATATTTTCCATGGGCTATGTGCTTGAGTGTGTTTTTGTGGTAGCAGGTTTTAGCAGAGAACTTAAACACTCCACGTAACAGCATTAGACAGATCATCAAAACAGAAATTTAAATTGTCGAGTTTAATTCCAAGAAATTCTGGATGAATTGGACCTAATAGACATCTACGGAATACTTCACTCAGCAACCACAGATTATATATCCTTCTCATCTACAAATGGAACATATTCTAAAATTGACCACATGTTCAGTCATAAAGTAAGTCTCAATAAATTCAAAAAAATCAAGATCACACCAAGCACACTCTCAGACCAAAGTGCAGTAAAAACAGAAAGCAATACCAAGAAGAACTCTCAAAACTACATAAAAATATGGAAATTAAACAACTTTCTCCTGTATAACTCTTGAGTGAACAACAAAATTAAGGCAGAAATTTTAAAATTATTTGAAATTAATATAGAGACACAACTTACCAAATATTTGGGATGCAGCTAAAGAATGTTAAGAGGAAAGTTTATAGTACTAAATGCCTTCATCAAGAGGTTAGAAAGATCACAAATTAATGATCTAATACCACATCTAGAGGAACTAGAAAGAAAGAATAATCTAACCCCAAAGCTATCAAAAGAAAAGAAATAACTATCAGAGAAGGCCAGGTGTGGTGGCTCATACCTGTAATCCCAGCACTTTGGGAGGCTGAGACAGACAGATCACTTGAGGTCAGGAGTTTGAGACCAGCCTGGCTAACATGGTGAAACCCCATCTCTACTAAAAATACAAAAAAAAAAAAAAAAAAAAAATTTAACCAGGCTTCGTGGTGCGCACCTGTAATCTCAGCAACTTGGGAGGCTGAGGCAGGAGAATCACTTAAACCCAGAAAGCAGAGGTTGTGGTAAGCTGAGATCACACCATCACACTCCAGCCTAGGTGACAGAGTGAGACTCTGTCTCAAAAAAATTAAATAGAATAAAATAAAATCAGAGAAGAACTCAACAAAATTGAGACCCACAAGTCCATACAAAAGATCAATAAAACTAAGAGTTGGTTCTTCCAATGAATAAACAACTTTGATAGACCTTTAGCTAGATTAATAGAGAAAAAAAGATCCAAAGAAGCAAAATCAGAAATAACAAAAATGACATTACAACTAATTCCATAGAAATATGAAGGATCCTTGGAGACTTATGAACACCTCTATGCACACAAATCAGAAAATCTAAAGGAAATGGATAAATTCCTGGAAACACATAACCTCCCTAGATTTACAGGAGGAAAGTAAAAATCAGAACAAGCCAATAACAAGTTCTGAAATTAAATAAAAGTAATAAAAAGCCTACCAACCAAAAAAAGCCCTGGACCAGATGGATTCACAGCCTAATTCAAATTTATGAGACGCAGCTAAAATAGTTCTAAAAGGAAAATTTGCAGCAATAAATGGCTACATAAACACAAGAAAAATCTCAAGTAAACAACCTAATGCTAGATCTGTAGGAACCAGGGAAAGAAAAAACAGACTAAGCCAAAGATAGTAAAAGAAAAGAAATAATAAAGATGATGGCAAAAATAAATAAAATAGACTAGAAAAAAATAGCAAAGATCAACAAAACCCAATCACTGGTTTTCTGAAAAGACAAATAAAATTAACAAACCTTTAGTTAAACTAAGAAAAAAAAGAGAAGACTCAAGTAAATAAAGAAATGGAACAGGAGACATTATAACTGATACCTCAGATACAAGGAATCATGAGACTACTGTGAACAATTATATGCCACAAATTGGAATAACCTAGAAGAAACAAATACATTCCTAGACGCAAACAACCTACCAAGACTGAATCATGAAGAAACAGAAAATCTGAAAGAAAAAAAAAAATCACTGACAAGCAAGGAGATTGAATCAATAATAGAAAGTTCCCCATCAAAGGAAAGCCCAGGACCTGAGGGATTCACTACCAAATTCTACCACACATTTTAAAGAACCAATATTAATTCTCAAACTTTTGTAAAAAACTGAAGTAAAGGAAATACTTCCAGACTCATCTTATGAGGCAAGTATTACCCTGTTACCAAAGCCAGACAAGGACACTGCAAGAAAAGACAATTGCAGGTCAATATCCCTGATGAACACAGATGCAAAAACACCCAACAAATTGCTAGCACACTGAATTCAGCAGCACATTAAAAGGAAAGGTTACCATCATCAAGTGGGACTCAATTCCTGGGATTCAAAGATGGTTCAACACATGCAAATCAATAAATGTAATACACTGCATCAACAGAATGAAAAACAAAATCCACATGGTAGTCTCAATAGATGCAGAAAAAAAAATTGATTAAATTCAGCATCCTTTCTTGATAAAAATTCTCAAAATTTTTATTTGTTCAATTGATAAAAATGTTTATTTGTCAATTAAATAAAAATTTTTAAATGTGTACATCTAAATGTGAAAAAGGTAAAACAACAAAGCTTTTGGAAGAAATCAGATGATGATATCTTCATGACTTCGGAATAAACAAAGATTTCTTAAATTTGATACAAAATCAACTAATTACAAAATAAATAGTTTATAAATTAACGTGTTAAAATTAATAAAGTAGTTAAATTACTTCAGAAAACTGTTGAGCAATATCTATTAAGTGATCATAAGTACAACATATGACCCATCACTTCCATTCCTAGGTGTATATCCAACAAATATGTTTTTATGTTTTATATATACAAGAATAGTTTTAGTTATATTAATTCATTATAGCCCCAAACCAGAAACCCAAATGTCAATCAATAGTAAAATAGATAAATGTATTTTGTTATATGCACAAAGAACTCCATATGAAATTGAAAAGAAAGCACAGTATGAATGGATCTTACTACATAAATTTGAGTGAAAGAAGAATGAAAGTTGTCAGATTCAAAATGGAGTCACTCAAGTCAAACCTGGCAAAATGGAGCCAGGGAAGGTCATGAAGGGACGGTTTTTATGTACGATTTGCCTTTTAACAACAACTATCACAAAAATATTTTTCCATACTGCAGCTTACTACATGAGTTGCACAAGGACAGCTAGCAGCACAAGGACAGCTAGCCAGGTACACAGAAACACTTGCCTCTCAAGCTCAATCCAAAACTGCAAAGTCAACTGTAACTTCAAGATTACACACCTAGCAACTATTGGTATTCACCAATCAGAACTCAGCTCTTATAGGGGACTGCCAATGCAATGAAGTGTCTTTTAAAACAACAGGTACTTTGAGAGACTGAGGCGGGCAGATCACCTGAGGTCAGGAGTTGGAGAAACCAACTCCTGGCCAACATGGTGAAACCCATCTCTACTAAAAAAAAAAATACAAAAATTAGCTAGGCATGGTGGCAGGCACCTGTAATCACAGCTACTCAGGAGGCTGAGGCAAGAGAATTGCTGAAACCCAGGAGGCAGCGGTTTCAGTGAGCCAAGATCATGCCATTGCCCTCCAGCCTGGGCAACAAGGGCAAGACTTTGTCTAAATAAATAAATAAATAAAACAGATAAATCTCCTCTTTCCCCAACAAAACCTTAACGTTTTTTTTTTTTAAATCTGTTGTTCTCTGGACATACCAGAGACCACCCTGCCCATATATACATCCCAGATTGCAATGCTACTTCTAGTAGTTAATCTCCAAACAAAACCTTTCTACTTAGAGATTCATCTCGCTATATTTCTTATGTTGACTGAAGCCAGACACACAAAAAAGTACATAGTATATAATTTCAATAATAAAAGATTCAAAAAGGTAAAAAAATAAATTGTTTTAGAAGTCAAGGTATTGGTGAGAGAGATCTTATTTGGAGGGGGAACTTAAGAAGTTTTGAGTGCTGGTAATATTGTTTCTTCATCTGGGTTACATGAGCCTGTTCACTTTGTGGGACTTCATTGATCTATGCAGCTGATTTGTATACTTTTTGGTATGTGTGAACGCTAAAATCCAACAAATGGATTTTTTTAGAAAGCCAAGAATTTGCAAGTCAAAAGCTTCTGTTTTCATAACCATCTTCTCTGAAATAAGTGTAGTTTAGAAGGTTAAAGCTGAACATTGAATCTCAGGGCTTCATCTTTCCCAGGTTTTGATTTTAGATAAGTCACCTAAACTTTCTAGGCCTTAGTTTTTTCATCAGTAAAATGGAGATAATAATAGCACTCATCTCATAAGATTGCTGGGAATATTGAATAATATGTATAATATGGTCAGAGCAATGCCATGCACTTAGGAAAGACTCAATAAAAATAAGTTGATGTTGTTTCTGCTATTTTTGCCCAATTCGCTTCAGGCAATGGATGATTCTTGCCTGAGGAAGTAGAAATAAGAAATCACAATATGTAGAGCGGGGCATGTTGGTTCACGCCTGTAATCCCAGCACTTTGTGAGGTTGAAGTGGGAGGATCATGAGGTCAGGAGATCAAGGCCATCTTGGCTAACATGGTGAAACCTGTCTCTACTAAAAATACAAAAATTAGCTGGGCATGGTGGCAAGCACCTGTAGTCCCAGCTACTCAGGAGGCCGAGGAGGAGAATCGCTTGGACCTGGGAGGTGGAGGTTGCAGTGAGCAGAGATCTCGCCACTGCACTCCAGCCTGATGACAGAGTGAGACTCTGTCTCAAAAAAGAAAAGAAAAGAAATCACAATACTGTAAGTATATTTTAAAATAGCATCTTGCTACATCTTTGGAATCTGAGACCTGGTTTTTACAAAGTCCTCTTGCCACATGTGCCTTGAACATACTAATATGCAAATGGAAAAGAAAATAGAAGACAGAAAGCTTATGCCCTGAGAGAAACTCTCTTAATCAATAAAAGCATAATCAATTGAACCCCAAATTAGATGAAATATACTTTCCAATGATCTCTTCCATAGAAACATGACACTAAGTACGTCACTCAAAATGAAAAAGCTTTCTTGGCCTTAGTGAAAATGCTTCAGTGATGCAGTATTTTTACTAGAGTATTTCAGACCCCCTGATTTCTAACTCTTTCTCTGCTCTGTTTTTGGAATTCCAATCCTTAAAAGCTAGCCCTGTTCTTGTGTTTTCCTGGATACTTACCAAGCTAATCTTCCAACAGTGAAGAGTATTATGAATGTTAAGCTGCATGAAAAAGAATAATTTTGTTCTATCTGTAAGGGCTAGGGTCACTGCTGGCTTTATGTATTTGTGTGGTTTTCCTTGGCAGCTGCCTAATAGTTTTTGTAGCCACTATGACTTTAAGCCCACATTACAGCATCATTGAGCTATTTATTCAGTTTAGTTCAGTTGGCTGAGGAACTGTGCCAGAAACTGCTATTAGGAAGCTAATCTTATTTACCCCTAAGCAACTAAAGGATTCTTAAAGTGGTTTTCACTGAATTTTTTTATTCTTAAAAAAACTCACTTTTGCTTCTCTTGTTGAAGTGAGATAAGGAAACAAATTTCCAGAAGTTGAGTCACTCCATAATAGTAAGTGATGAGGTCAGAACGGGAATCCACCATAATCCTCATCATCCCTAAGATGTTAAGATTTGAATTTAAGTTTTAAAAAATAGTGAGGTAAATGAAGAGTTGAGAGTCTATTTCAGTTGCAACTCAGAGTAAAAGTGATTTTGTGATTCTGCAATAAGTCATGCACAGGTGAGGGAATGCAAATTCCCTTTGGATTAGCCTAGAATAGATTCAGCGTGGATAAGGCTGGGGGCCACCACTGCCAGACATGCGAAAAAGTTATCCCTAAGGTGCTTTAAACACAAACACCAAGTCCTTTAATTTGTATCCACCTTTAAAAGCTAAAGCAAGTTAATAAGGATTGGTAAGCTCCAGAAGTCAGATTGGAGTTGAGATTCCATGGACTTGGCAATAAGAACTTGTTCTTAATTTCAGTAATTTGAGGAACATGCCCAAGAGACTCTGGCCTGCCAGCGTCAATAGGCACAAAGATTGGGGAAAGAAAGAGACTTCTCACCAGCATTAGGCATTGATGTTATGCCAGTTATGGTGACTCAATTCCCTACATTCAAGCACCTTATTTTCTTCCTCCTGAATACTGTTCTTCCCTGTAATTTCACTCATTCCCAATTCTTCCACCGTTAAAAAGTGTGCAGAAGGTCCTCTTGATATTTGTTTCACTCCAATCAACACACATTTCTTTCAGGCACCAGAGCGAATAGATTCCCCCAAACATGAGGAGAAATGAAACTGGTCTTTGAAGTCTTTAGGAACCACCACTACTCCTTGTCCATAGATGGGTCAGAGTGAGGAATGCTGACCCCAATTTGCCTACCAGACATTATTCTGTGCAATACTAGAAAATTGCTAACCTAAATTCACATAGGAAGCCAATATGTGCCGCATCTTTTCCCTTGGAGTGGAGCCAAAACCTAGGCAGGAGGTTTATTCTGCGGCTAATGATAGCTCCAACCCAAGTTCCCCAGGGCCCAACTCAACTGCTTTTCATCTCTGAAACCAGATCACGTTCCCCATCTTCATTTTCTAATTACCCAGTGGGCCATTTTCTACTGTTATTTCTCCTGGGGGTTTGGCAAAATCTGGTTTTAAACAGTTATTCTGGGCGTGCAGGAACACCACAGCCCTGCTCCCGCCAGTACCCCACCCTAGCTGACGCATATGCACCCCGCCATGCTGCCAAAGTTGCTGGCACACACGAGGAAGCACGGACCCCAGTGAAGCACTGTGACCCGCACCGCTCATCAGAATGTGGTGGCCAGAAGACCGGGGACACTTTGGCCTCTCCAGCACAGCAGGTTTTTAACCAGAGACCAAAGCTGGGAGGCCAGTACTAGCCCCAGCGATAGAACGTACAGCCCAAGAGTGATGTGCTGAGCCTTGACGCCCTAAAATCTTCCAGAAATGAAGCCAGTTAACTGAAGCCATCTTATTCTTATTCTACAGTTAAACCCCCAAAGCATTGAAAAGATAAAAGCAAAAAACTCTTGCAAAGGAACATCAGCCCACAAAGATGAGAAATAACCACCAGCGCAAGAACTCTGGCAACTCAAAAAGCTAGAGTGTCTTTTTTTTTTTTTTTTTTTTTTTTTGAGACAGGGTCTCGCCCTGTTGCCCAGACTGGAGTGCAGTGGTGCAATCTCAACTCATTGCAACCTCCACCTCCTGGGTTGAAGCAATTCTTCTTCCTCAGCCTCCCAAGTAGCTGGGACTACAGGTGCGTGACACCATGCCTGGCTAATTTTTTGTGTTTTTAGTAGAGATAGGATTGCACAATGTTAGCCAGGATGGTCTCCATCTCCTGACCTCGTGATCCACCCACCTCAGCCTCCCAAAGTGCTGAGATTACAGGCATGAGCCACCATGCCTGGCTGCCAGAGTGTCTTCTTATTGCTAAACAACCACACTAGTTTTCTGGCAATAATTCTAAACCAGGCTTAAATCGCCAAAATGACAGAAATAGAAGTCACAATGTGGGTAGGAATGAAG
This sequence comes from Sapajus apella, assembly GCF_009761245.1. NCBI lineage: Eukaryota > Metazoa > Chordata > Mammalia > Primates > Cebidae > Sapajus > Sapajus apella. Next base: position 27,913,915 of record NW_022436954.1, read on the forward strand.
ATCATTGAAATTCAGGAGACAGTCAAAACTCCACCCAAGGAATCTAAGAAATACAATAAAAGAATACAATGAGAGATAAAATGGCCATTTTAAGAAAAAAACCAAACTGATCTGATAGAGCTGAAAAACTCACTTTATGTATTTCATAATGTAATTGCAAGTATTTACAGCAGAATTAATCAAGCTGAGGAAAGAATCTCAGGGCTCAAAGACTGGTTCTCCAAAATAACTCAGACAAAAAAATGAAAAAAAAAAAAAAGAATAAAGAATGAACAAAATCTCTGAGAAATATAGGATTATGTAAAGAAACCAAATCTATAACTCATTGGCATCCCTGAAAGTAGGGGAAAGAAAGCAAACAATTTGGAGAACATATTTGACAATATCATCCATGAAAACTTCCCCAACCTCACTAGATAGGCAAACATTCAAATTCAGGAAATGCGGAGAATCCCTGCAAGATACTATATAAGATAACCATCCCCAAGACACATAGTCATCGATTCTCCAAGATTGAAATGAAAGAAAAAATGTTAAAGGCAGCTACAGAAGGGGCAGGTTACCTACAATGGGAACCCTGTCAGGCTAATGGCAGACTTTTCAGTAGAAACCCTATAAGCCTGAAGAGATTAGGGGACTATATTAAGCATTCTTACAGAAAAGAAATTTGAATCAAGAATGTTATGTCCTGCCAAACTAATGGACTGCTGGGCCTTCACCACCCTGTCTCTCAACCAAGATCAGCTGGAAACCGGGAGAACTTTTCCCTACAGCAAAGACGTAAGCAAGAGGATCCCAGAAGCCCCAGTGAATATCTTGGACACCTACAGACCTCACCACCAGGTCCCCTGCATTCCTCACAAGCACTAAGCCCAGCTGAGGGGGTTGCCTGGAGGCCACATATCTATGTTCCCCCTAGAGAAGGAGCTGATACTGTCCCCCTTCTCCTAGTCCCCAAGTGGTTTCTGTGCTACTCCATCTTGGACCTGGAACTATGGCTGCAGTGTGTCTCACTCTGCAGGTGACTAACCATGGCTCTCCTTCACCCCCAGGCTAAGCCACCACCAACCCACCCGGCCTGGTGGCCAACATTCTCCAGCTGAGCTGCAAGCAGTTGTTACATCATTCTTCATAGGGCCAAGCAAATGTACAGCCACTCCACCTACCTCCTGCCTGCCCCTTCAGTCTGGAGCCGAAGTGGCACCCTGCCTCCTGAGAAACCAGTACCTTGGTCACTTAAAGCAGTCATCCTTTCCTGATGCCTAGGTTGAAGTAGTGCCCTGCATCCCAGGAATTGGTGCCTGGGCTGTCCAGACTTAAGCTGAAGCAGTACACTGCCCCTTGGGGAATCACTGTCCTGGCTGAGCTGAGCATTTGTGCATTCCAGGACTGAGCTGATGTAGTACCCCCACATAACAGGAGAACAGAGTAGTGGCTGAGGTGAGATACCTGCCCTATAGGTCAAACAACTCTAGTATACAGATTCCCTGGAACTGGACCAGCCTTCTAGAGTCTGAGCTGCTGAGACATCCCTCTCTCTGGGAAGTGGAGTCACCTCTGTGCTGTTCCCTGCCCCCTGGACCTGAACAATAGCTGTACTCCACCATTCTAGGGTACTTGCTGCTACAGCATATGGCCTCACAGAGTCTGGGATGTGGCCAAACCCCAATATCCCAGGATCTAAAGTCACTACTACATGGTGCTGCATCCCTTAGGACCCAAGTTGCCATTGAGCTCTTTTGGCTCAGATTCTCAAATTTGTCATACCCTGATACCCAGGTCCAAACCTCCAGAGGATGCCTTCCTTCCCAGAGTCAGGCCAGTGTTGTGCCCTGCTCTCTAAATGTCAAATGGCATTTATAAACCAGCCCTCTAGACTCAAGCTGCTGGGTGGAGGGGGGTGGGGCAGACAAAGGAACAGTCCTCTAAATCACAGATTCTGGCTCAGTGGGCAACCTACATCCAAATCTGCCACAGAGAGTAAGCCTGCGCCTCAAGAGCCAGGTGCCACAGTGGGTTCATGAGACCCTGAGCCTAGGACCCCCATTCCCCCAGCAACTGCAAGCACCTGCATCTAGATCCCAGTACTATTGCAGCTATTTGTAGACCATGTCAGACCTGACACCAACAGGGATTCCCTTGGCTAAGTCTCTCTACAGTGGGGAAAAAGAGAATAAGAGAACCCCAAAAGCCCTTGACACCAAGGACATTAACAACCTATTCTGCTGCTGCTGCTGCTACTGACACAGACTTTTACAACTTAGGCCACTGAAGTGTCCACAGTTATGGCTGACATTGAACATAGCTGAAGAAATTGCACAAAGACTATCACTGTATTTATCTGGAAACAAAGTTATCACACCCTCTCCAACCAGCACACTACAACACAGCTGCAAATGGAATTGTTTCTCTATGAAAGACTATAAAGTTTAGAAATGGTGATTGTTCCACCAGATACACAGACATCAACATAGAAACACAAGAAACATAAAAACGAGGAAATGTGACACCACCAAAGGAAGATGATAGTTATGCACCAGACCTCAATAGAAGGAAATCAACAGATTGACAGAAAAGGAATTCAAAGCATGATCTTAAGGACGATAAATGAGAGGTAGGTGAAAAACAGGCAATTTAATGAAATGAAACAATTCATGACATGAACAAGAAATTCAACAAAGAGATATAAATTATGAACAAGAAATTCAACAAAGAGATATAAATTATGAACAAGAAATTCAACAAAGAGATATACATTATTAAAAAAAAAAGAGAGAGAGAGAGAGAGAGAACCAAACAGAAATTCTGTGGCTAAAGAATTGAATGAATAAAATAAAATAAATAAAATAGCTTAAGTAGTAGACTTGATCAAGCAGAATCTTCTGAACTTGAAGATAGGTCATTTAAAATTTACCAGTCAGATAAAAAAAAAAGAATGAAAAAGAGTGAAGAATGCTGCCAAGCCATGTGGAACACCACTACATGAACACATTTTCATAACATTTGTGTTCCAGGAGAAGAAGGAAATGGAAAAGGCATAGAAAACTATTGAATAAAATAATATCTGAAAGCTTCCTAAAGTCTGGAAAGATTTATGAACATTGAAATCCAAGAAAACTCAAAAGTTCCCAAATAAGAGCAATCCAAAAAGTCCTCTTCGAGACACTGTATAACCAAAAATCAAAGATAAATAGAGAATTCTAAAAATAGCAAAAGAAAACATCAATTCACATAGAAGAGAATCTCCATTAGACAAAGAGCAGATTTCTCTGCAAAAAAAAAAAAAAAATTACGGACTGGGAGAGAATTACAGAACACATTCAAGATACTGAAAGAAGTAAATTGTCAGCTAAAGAAACTATACCCAGCCAAGCTATCCTTGAGAATTGAAGGAGGATGACTCTTTCCTAGACATGGAAAACTGAGGGATTTCATCAACACTAGACCAACCTTAAAAGAAATGCTCTGGAGAATCCTATATCTGGTAGTGAAAAGATAATAATCACTATGATGAAAAACATGCAAATGTGTAAAACTCTGACAGATCAAACACACAAAGGAGAAGGAGAAAAGAAGCAAAGCTTTTCACTACAGAAAAATACTGACCTACAGCAATAAACAATGAAACTAAGACAGGAACAAAGGATTACAAATAACCAGCAAACAACTAACAAAATGACAGGATAAGTCCTCAACTATCAAGTAATCTTGAATGTATTAGTATTAACAAATGGATTAAAGCAGCCACTAAAATAGATATAGAATATCTGAATGGATAAAATATATAACCCAGCTACATACTGCCTACAAGAAACTCACTTCATCTGTAAAGACACAAAATAGACAGAACGTGGAAGGATAGAAACAGATATTCCATGCAAACAAAAACCAAAAATGAACAGAAGTAGCTATACTTATATCAGATAAAACAGACTTTAAGTAAAAAATTGTAAAAGCAAAGACAATCATTGTATAATGATAAAATGATCAATTCAAAAAGAGGATATAGCAACAGGAAGTATATATTTATCCTAAACCAGTGCACAAGATACATAAAGCAAATATTGGAGCTAAGGAGAGACAGCCCAAGACAATAATAATTGGAGACTTCAACACCCCATTTGCAGCTTTAGAGAGGTTATCTAGACAGAAAATTAATAAAGAAACATTGAATTTAAACTGCAGTTTAGACCAAATAAACCTAACAGAGATTTACAGAACATTTTATCCAAAAGCTATAGAATACACATTATTTTCATCAGCACCTGGAGCATTCTCTAAGAGAGACCACATGTCAGGCCACAAAACAAGTCTCAACAAATTTTTAAAACTTGAAATTATATCAAGTATATTTGTCTGACCACAATAGAATAAAGCTAGAAATCATTAACTAGAGGAATTTTTGAAATTGTACAAATACATGGAAATTCAACAGCATGCACCTGAAAAACCAATGAGTCAAGAGAGAAATTTAAAAATTTATTGAAATTAAAATAGAAACACAACATACCCAAATCTATGGGATACAGAAATACAATATTAAGAGAAATTTTATAGCAATAAATGCCTACATTTAAAAAGTAGAAAGATTTTAAATAAGCAAACTAATGATGCATCTTAAGGACTAGAAAAGTAAGAAAAAACCAAATTCAAATTTAGCAAAAGAAAAGAAATAATATCAGAGCAAAAAGAAATGAGATTGAGACTAAAGATTACAAAAGCTCAACTAAACAAAACATTGGTGTTTTGAGAAGATAAACAAAATCCATCAAACATTAGCTTGACTAACAGAAGAAAAAAGAGAAAAGATCCAAATAAATAAAATAAAAAATGAAAAAGGAGACATTACAACTGATATCATAGAAATGTAAAGAATTATTGGAGACTATAATGAATAACTATACACTAACAAATTAGAAAACTTAGCAAAAATGGATAAATTCCTGGACACATACAACCTAGCAAGACTGGACCATGAAGAAATATAAAACAGAACAGAACAATTAAAAGTAATAAGATTAAATCTGTAACAAAAAGTATTCCATCAAAGAAATGTGATATATATATACACATATATTATATATATATTATATATGTATATATATACATATATATATATATTATATATGTATATATATATATACACACACACACATACACAGTGGAATACTATTTAGCCATGAAAAAGAACAAAATTCTATTTGGTGAGCTTGAAGGACATTATGCTAAGTGAACACTGATGAGCTTGAGGGATATTATGCTAAGCAACATTCATGAGCTTGAAGGACATTATGCTAAGTGAAATAAGCCAGGGAACAGAAAGGTAAATACCACATATTATCACTCATGTGGAAGCTTAAAAAGCTGAGCTCATAGAAGTAGAGAATAGAATAGTAATTACTAGAGTTAGGGAAAAGAAGGAGAAAGGGGTGATTATTGGGCCATAAGGGAATGCACATTCTTAATTTCATTAAATAATCCATATTTTCTTTTTTTTTTTTACACACCAAAAACATGTGCATTTATTATGAATAAAAAAGTAATACAACATGAAAGAAATGAGAAGATAGAATGTCTATCATGTGGGAAGATTTTCTCAAACACAGATGGATGAGATTAGGAAAAGGATAGCTCAGATAGGATGAGCGGGGATCTTGGAATGTCCTCATTCAGTGAGCACAGTGAAGAAGGCGCAGATAACCTTCTCAACAGATAACCTGTGAGCCAACCTTATGAAGAATGAGCAGATGGAGTCCTGGGTCCTGCATCAATGGGTTTGAGGCATGCCTTGGACTCCAGGACAGCCACTGCCTAAGCATCTGCCAGGACCCCTGGCAACACCACTGACTGTTTCTCATCAAAACCAGCTAAATTTTTCAAGGCACCTGAAGCATCACTGTTAATAAGGGACTGTGTTAAAGAAACATCTATTCCCGAGGCCATGCTGAGGGGTTTCTTGGCTCCCCGGCTCAGATGGGGAGGAATTTCCCAGCTCCCTGCCTCAGGAGGCTGAGGCTCCTTGAGCACGTCCTCCATGTGGGCCAGGTAAAATTCTTTATCTAATCTTCCTGCAAGCAGGAAAGCCACGTGAGGCTCCTTTGTCTCAAATCCCCCCAGAAAGCTCTGGGAGGAGAGGGCTCTGTAACTCAGGGTCATAGAACAAGTAGCCAATCCGGTATCAGAGTCAAAGATCAATCACTCCCGCAGAAGTTTGAAAGAACTCCACTCATTGGATGAGAACATGAATGGGGAGGGAATAACTCAAGGGTTAAAACTTCAGCTCCTCCTACCTGAACAGATTTCCCTCTCTGGGTTTCCCTCCCACAACCAGGTGGGAGCTATCCTCCCCACCTCCACCCTTACTAAATTGCTCTTCCACAAAACTCTTTGGGTCCAGGCCCTTTTCCCATTCTTCCAGGTTAGAGAGGCCAAGAACCTAATCTGAGTACTCCCCTAGTAACATTTCTACAAGTCATTGAGTTCTTTCTTCCCCAAGGGGGAAGTGATGTCTTCTCCAAAAATGCTGAGGAAGTTTTTAATGAGAAATTGTACAATAGAAACCTGTAACACAAAGGGGAAATATAGGGTGATCTTTTCATTTGGATAGTTATAAATCACATGTCACCTATGAATCTTGGTGTAAAAAATAATCCATATTTTTTTTAGAATGTTGTATCAGTTTGCACTCTCATCAGTGTATATCAGTATCTGTGCATGTGGGTTCCTACCCAACCAACACTTGCATTATACAGCTTTCTAATTTTTCCAGTCTATTCAGTTTAAAGTGATATCTTATTACTTTAACTTTCATCTATTGACTATTAATGATTTTGAGTATTTCTTTACTTCTCTATAAACTTTTACATTTCTTGTGTAATTGTTCATAAGAAATTATTTTCCTGTAGGAACTTCTGTTTTCTTATGGTAGAATCACAAGGATATCACTTATGGCTTTTTCATTTTAGATATCGAAAAAATCTTTATCTTGCCTATCAGCTACCTATTAACTTTGTCTATAATGCCCTATGTTAAACAGAAGTTCATACTTTTGCTGACAAACTCTTCCTTGTCCTAGGTTGCAAAGATTTTTTTCCCTAATAACTTGATGTTTCATCTTTCATATTTAGATCTTTAATTCATCTGGAGTCTCCTTAAATTGGGATACTGTTCTAATTTTCTCCACATAGTGAATCACTTGCCCCTACTCCATCTCTAAACAATCTGGCTTTTCCTCATAAAATTGCAAAGTCCTCTTATGCCATATATTAGGCTCCATGTTTCTAAGTGTCTGACACTTACCTCTCTACTCTGTTTCATGGATTTATTTTTCTGCTTCGGTACCAATATCAAACTATTTTTCATTACTACCAGCTTATAATTCTTCTCAATGAGGAGTAAGGCAGTTCTCCCCTTCTTCTTTTCTAAACTTGACTTACTTATAGCTCTCTCTTCCTCCAATATTTTGGAATACATGTTTCAAGTTCTTCAAAAAGCCCAATTGGGATCCGACAGCCTTTAATTTACAGATTAACATGGGAATAGCTATTACTATTAAAATATAAGGTTGCCTATTCAAGAACATGGAATATTTGCATTTATTCAGATCATTTTTGTTTTCCATTAGAATGTTAAAGTTTTCTTCATAGAAGTTATGCATATCCTAAGTTAAATAATTTGTAGATATCTTATAATCTCTGCTGCTTTGTGTATGTCCCTTAATTTGAATGAGATTTGGATTCTGGATCTTGCTCTGTCACTGATTATGCTGCCTGATGTTAGGCAAGTCATTCACTGCCTCTTGGTATGAGTTTTCTCACCCATTAAAGGACTGGATCAAAATTGATGCTCTCCATGGTACCATGAGTAATAATAACAATAGCAAACCCAGATTAAAGTTTCATAATATGCCAACCACTGTATTGGCCACACTCCCTTCAGGCGTATCCCCTGAGAGGAAGGTGACTACATGTACAGCACTTAGCATGCCTGGTATATTGTAAGCACTCAATACACGGTAGTGATCACTGTGATCATACTTATTTAAAATTGAGAGTTGGAATCTCAGAGAGGTAAGTAATTTCCCCAGACTCACACAGCGAGTAAGTGACTGGACTGAGATATAAGAAGCACTAACACCTGGAGATGATTCTCTTTCAAAGCAAAGACTCTGTCAGCCCTATAGTCTCTAAGGATTTGACTTACCAGCTCAGAAATGCTAGTTATCTTGACTTCTGGAGCTCATGTCAGACTCCTGAATACCAGAGGCCATGAATATCGTCCAGGGTTTCATTGTGTAGCTAGGGTTACCGTCAGCTCTGGCCACATGTGTTTGCTCTTGTAAAACATCATTTTTCCTAGAAGTCCAATGTGTTCCTGGATGCCTCTGGCTGATAGTGGAGTCAGATAACAGACTGGGAAGGCAGCCGACAATTGCAGGACAGGAAGTGGGTGCCATCCAGCCAGCTGGGTGAGAACCAGCACCTCTCTCAGAGACTGTGCATGAAGATTGAGGTGGGTACGATGGAAAACTGGTCTCCTTCCTCTCCCCAGCAGCCAGGCGAGGCCCAGCCCATAGCCAGGTAGAAGATAAGAATGCTGTAAGAGCTACTGATTGGTCATCCTGCTTCTAGGTTCTAACCCCTCTGCCAAGACTCTTCCAAATGTGACTAATAGGAAGCCAACTTCAACTAGTGTAACTAAAACCAGAAATGTTACTAGCTTAAGGAATAAAGATAATTTTAGGTAAGATGGATCCAGGATGTTAGAATTATTTCACTAGTTATCTAATCTACTCTCTCTTCCCCAACCCACCTCCCTTTTCCTCCTTTTTTCAGGCAAGCTGTCTCTGAAGGAGGAAGATACAGCCACAGGCAGCTCCAGGTTGATGTCCTTCTTAGGACAGGGTCTCTTTTTCAGTATCCATATCAATTTCTGTACAGGACTCTGATTAGTTCTGCATGAGTCAGGGGTCCCCACACAGAAAATGGAAAGTTGGGCCATGTGATTGTCAGTCTTATAGGGTGTGAAGGAACAATTCCCCAAAGAAAGAGATGGAGGGCCAAAGGGGAAAAAAACATAGCTGATGTCCACTGCCCTTCCTGTGCTATTCCCCAAAAAGCTGGTGGGCACATAGAGCCCTAGCTGATTCGATGGCCTGTTTGGTATCATTTCCTGCCATCCCCATTCTCGTACTACCCACCCTGTGCTCTAGGCACTGGTTCACGTGCTGTTCAACTGTTTGAATAGCACACCTTCACATCTCTGAACCTCTGTGCTTGCTGTTCCTCTGCCAGAATGCAATGTGGTCCGTTCCTTCCTAGAACTCTCTCTCTGATCGCCCCCACCCCCAAGCAAATTAAGTACCTTCCCACAGCAATATATGTCAGTTTCTTCTATCACATAGTAATTATTTTTCCAAGAAGTTCTTATTTGTCTTCTGGCTGGACTTAAGGTTATTGAGATAAGGAATTAAGTGTCTTACTTATCCTTGTGCAAGTAAACGTGACTCTATAGCATACACTGTTTATTTACCCAGTATCCACCTGCTCCTTCCTTGCTGCTGAACTCTGACTTGGAGCACTTTTTACCCAGCTAAATGTTCACTAGCTCAGCCTTCCTTGCAGCCAAGAATAGACATATAACACAGTTCCTGGCCCGTGAGATATACATTCATGCATCGCTTAACAACAGGGATACATTCTGAGAAATGCCTCATTGTGCAAACATCATAAAGTGAACTTACACAGACATAGAGCCCACCACACACCTAGGTTATATGCTACATCCTATTGTTCCTAGGCTACAAACCTGAAAAACATGTTGCTGTACTGAATACTGTAGGCAATTAACACCATGGTAAGTATAATATTTGTGTATCTACGTATAGAGAAAGTACAGTACAAATACAGTATTACAATGTTATGGGACCATTGTTGTATATGTGGTTCATGGCTGACTGAAACATTGTTATGCAGTGCCTGACTATAACTGGGCATCTGTTTGGATGGAGGGCGGTCTCTGAAAAGCTTTTTACTTTCTCATTAAAAGAAATCACATAAGGCTGGCACTATCTTCCCCACCCGCCTTCCTGCCTTGTATATGCACTTGATATTTGGGAGTATAACAGTCATCTTGCAAACGAAAGGAAAAAGTCAAGAGAATCATCTTGGCATGATTGACGTGCTGAACCTATGCCTGCAACCACCTGCCTCCTGATGTTCAGGCAGGACAATTTTTTCCATCCCTGTTTTTTCCATGTATTTGGAGTAGCTCATGTAGTAGGATACTCTCAGTTTAGTAAAAGTCATTGTGGAATAGGGCAACCCAATCTGATTCCAAGATTTGAGAAGTTGTGTGTGCATAAAAGGCACACACATCTGATTTGTAATTGTGGTTATTGAAGAATTAAATATTTTTTCAATGTATATTTGTTATTTTTAGCATCTACTAATTTGTTAGCACATAAATGTTCATGAAGTTGTACGAAACTTACTACTTAATACAATTATGAGATATTTCTTTTGGCTGAAGACACTGGAAAGTTTACTAAGACACAGAGTGGATCTTTAACCAAGAGCATTCAAAAACCTCTGGCTTAAATAATAAGTGGACAAACATAAAAGAGAGGTTTACTTGTGCAGAGTGGAATGAAGGGGTCATTTGAGGAATAACAGAGGGACTCTCCTTTATTCTTCCTCTTAAAAAGGAGAGGCCTCCTTTTTATAAAGAATATAAAGAAATCTTTATCTTTTTTTTTTTTTTTAAGACAAGGTCTCACTATGTTGCCCAAGCTGGCCTTGAACTCTTGGGCCCAAGAAATCTTCCTGCCTTGTCCTCCCAAGTAGCTGGGACTACAGGTGCATGCCACTGTGCCAGGGTACGATTCTTCTTTTATAAATGACAGATTATAATCGCCATATTACTTCCCACTGTGTTTATGTAACCATGAGCTTCTGCTCCACTTTCTGCATGGAAAGAGTTTTCTAGCTTCATTGGCACCTCACAGTTTCCACTCCCACAGCCTTCTGAGAAGCACGCCTCCTCCACAAAGCCTCTCTTGACTAAGAGGAAGTCTCATGATTTTTGTACCTTCCCCTTCATCTAAAATGCAGGATCATGAGCTCCCTGCAAAGGTAGAAATGATGGGCTGGTGAGCTCAGCCAGTATGAAGGATATTGCTTCTCACAGGGATTGTGTGTTTTTCCTTCTCTGCAGCATAGACGTCTTTGTTTTAGACTGTAAACTCTTAGGTGAATGCTTGAATCAGCAAAAGGCCAAGCTCACTTTTAAAAATTTGATAACTATGTATTGAGGACCAAGTATTTGTCAAGCACATCTTTTCTGATGATGTTTGTCACAGACAGCCCCTTGCCTTCATCTTGGCAGCCAGGGCTGCATGAGGTGCCCTGCACCAGTCCAGGGGTACCAATCACATAGACGATGGTGAATGAGACAACCAAAAGCCACTGAATAAAGTGGTTTAAAGCTTAGGCTTTGGCCCCAAATTCCAGTTCAGTCATTTACTTGCAAGTTCATTCAGTGCTCTGAGCCTCATTTTTTCTCACTTGGAAAAACGAATTCCGGAGGCTCACAGAATAATTTTGAGGACTAAATAAAGAAACATATACATAATGAGCTCTCACCACAGTAGCTGGCACACATTACCCTATAATATAGGACATATATTATGTGTGTGTGTGTGTGTGTGTGTGTGTATGTATGTATAAAATGAGGATAATATATATAATAAGGGTATATATATTTGACAAAATTAATATGCTGGGGGCTTTTGGGAACAGGTGAAATTTCAACATAGCAACATAACCTCCATTAGTCAGGATGTTCACTGTTGTATCTCTAGCGTAGTCCAAGGCATAGGCACATAGTAGGTGGTTAAAAAATATTTGATAAATGAACTTAATAAGTCTTACATTTTCTTTTCTTTCTTTCTTTCTTTTTTTGAGACGGAGTCCCTCATTGTTGCCCAGGCTGGAGTGCAATGGTGCAATCTCAGCTTACTGCCACCTCCACCTGCTGGGTTCATGCAATTCTCCTACCTCAACCTCCCACGTAGCTGGGATTACAGGCGCACACCACCATACCTAGCTAATATTTCGTATTTTTAGGAGAGATGGGGTTTCACTATGTTGGCCAGACTGGTCTCAAACTCCTGACCTTGTGATCCACCTGCCTTGGCCTCCCAAAGTGCTGTGCTTACAGGTGTGAACCTGCCACTGTGTGGCTGCCAGAGCTGAGGATTTAGAAATCCAGAGGTCAGGAGACAGAGACTCTACTTAGGTATCAAGTGAACTTTTTTTGCCAAAGTTACTCTGCTATAGCTCTATGCTGGAACATTTTCTGAATCAACCCTGAAAATGGGAAAAGAAAAAAAAAAAAAAAAGCAGCTCATTTTCTTTACACAACATATAAGGATTTTACATTCACATGTAAAATTAGTACTATGATTGCACAGTGTGGAAAACATCCAAATGAAGCATTTAGCCAAGACCAGTCTATTTAGCATGTTATGACAAGGACCAGCCTTGGCCCAGGAGCCCTGCCGCACGTACAGAGATGTAGGGAGCTGAACAAGGGCACAGGAGCTAGAGTCAGGCTGGCTGGTTTTGAGTTCTGACTCCATTACTGTTAAGCTTGAAAGAGTCACTTAACCAGCCTGGGATTTAGTTTCCTCATATGTGAAGTGGGATGGTGAAAGTAAGGAATTCACAACATGGATGAATCTCAAAAGCATTAGGCTAAGGGGAAGAAGCCAGAACAAAAGGCTATGTTACTATACGATTCCATTTATATGACATTCTGGAAACAGACACAAGACAGATCAGTATTTGGAGGTTCGTGGTGGGGGGATGGGGTGGGGCAGTGACAGGATTGACTATATAAAGGTGCATAAGGGCACTTTGTGGGGTGATGGAAATGAAATATTTGATATTTTGGTTGTGGTGTGGCTATATGATTCTACATACATTTGTAAAAACTCATCATCTTGTATGTCTAAAGAGTGAGAATTTTACTGCATTTAAATTATGTCTTGATAAAACTGACTTAAGAAACACAAATAGTTAATGGATTCTTGCCACCACTAAATTAAATAATGTCTGTAAAGCACTTGGAACAGCACCTAGGAGAGAGTGAGCCCTCGCTGTGCATTTGCTCCTGTTACCAAGTCAGCTCTTTTAAGTTTGCATGTCTCTGAAATCCAACAAGAAATCTTCAGAAGGTGGGATGAAAAAAAACTGAAATGTTTTTCATGAATTCCTAACATGATGGGAGATGTGAAGGAAGTCTTAAGTTCATCGGAATAAATGCACAATCTTCTAATGTACCATTAAAAAAGGCAGCAACTATCACCAATATGAAAAGTAGACATGGGTAATGAATTAAAATGGTAGTTAATCTATACTGTTCTCTGGCCATGTGTAACTACTTACTTTAGAATGTCAAAAGAAATGCTTGGACCAGTCAAAAATGCAGGCTACTCTTTCTCTCACTCTTTCCCCAGAATCAGTCCTCCAAGGCTGCATGATTTCTACAAATTTTTAAATCTCTGCAATTTTTTAGCCCCAAAACTCTGGCATTAGCCGCTTCAGCCACCCTGGGCATGATCCAGACATAACAGTGAGATGGCCTTGGAGGGTGTTCACCTGTGCATGAACCATGGTCCTGCAATCTTCTCCTCATAAGGTTGAACTTCTGAGGCCTGAGGTTGAATCCTAAGCTCTGCCATCAACTGCTGGATGATGTGGACCAAGACTCCTATGTCTCTATGCTTTAGTTTTCTCATCTGCAAATTCCAGGAGTAGCCTGGGTGACCTAGAACTGCTTAACAATCCAACTTCTAGAATTCTGCAACCTCTGGAATCGGGAGGCAAACATACATTGGTTCTACTCCTTTTGTTTTTTTTTTTTTTTTTTTTTTGAGTCGGAGTTTCGCTCTTGTTACCCAGGCTGGAGTACAATGGCGCGATCTCGGCTCACCGCAACCTCCGCCTCCTGGGTTCAGGCACTTCTCCTGCCCCAGCCTCCTGAGTAGCTGGGATTACAGGCACGCGCCACCATGCCCAGCTACTTTTTTGTATTTTTAGTAGAGACGGGGTTTCACCATTTTGACCAGGATGGTCACGATTTCTTGACCTCGTGATCCACCCGCCTCGGACTCCCAAAGTGCTGGGATTACAGGCGTGAGCCACCACGCCCGGCCGGTTCTACTCTTAATGCCTACCAGCTGTAAAAATTCTCTGGGCCAGAATTTTCTTTTATGTAAGATGGAATAATAATAATACCCACGTCCACAGGCTCTCTATGAAAACCAAATGGATGATGTATATGAAAGCTCTTAACAGAGTTTCTGTCCCCCAATTTTATCTTTCTTTCTTTTCATCTTTTACTCCTTTCTTCTTTCCTCCCTCCCTTCCTCTTCCCTGTGAGTATAATGGACTCCCACATAGTTTTAAAAATGTATATTTTTGTTCAATTTATTCACAAAGCACATCTAGTCCACATTCATAGTGTCGTATGCCAAATGCTATTGCCTGGTGAAGATGTATTTAAACAGAGAGTTTAAATACATTTTTGACTATGACAAAGGTAAAACAGCTCAGATTGCTAAAATTGGCCTCTTGTTCTTTTAGATATTTGAGTTGATTTTCTAAAAGTTTCTTTACCCGTTTCTCACTCCATTCATTTACTTGTTCATTCAACTAGCAATTTTGAGCCACTCTATATGTGCCTGACATAATACTAGGGATACATAAATGAATCAGACATTGGCCAGGCACGGTGGCTCAGACCTGTAATCTCAGCACTTTGGGAGGCCAAGGTGGTGGATCCGTGAGATCAGAAGTTCAAGACCAGCCTGGCCAACATGGTGAAACCCCGACTCTCTGGAACCTGGGAGGTAGAGGTTACAGTGAGCCGAGATCACGCCACTGCACTCCAGTCCCAGCAAAGGGAGACTGTCTCAAAAATAAAGTAAAATAAAATAAATGAATCAGACATTGTCCTTAAGTTCCAGAAGTTGCCACATGAATGTAAGGAGGCACAGGGGATGTGATAGAAGTCTGTTCAGGATACAGTAGGGGCCAAAGAAGGGCACAGTAGGTTCTTTCAGGGAGGAGTTAGGAAAGGCTGCACAGGATAGTTGAGGCTACACCTCAGGTCATGGCAGATGAGTAGGTGTTCACCAAATCAAGGTGCTGACAAAGGGAACTGCATGCAGAGAGAGCAGGATGCACAAAGGCCTGAGTGTGTGCAATAGCCTTGTATAATCTGGCAAGTGCATTTTGGTTGCGGTCATGGGGATGTAGGGTACAGAGTGTTGGACCTCATGAAAGAAGAAACTGGGAGTGTTAGAAGGGTTCTCTTTAAGCAAATACTGTCTTAGGACAAGGAGACGTCAGATGCTGCAAAATTGTTCGTGGCAACAGAAGAAGAACTCACCAAGTCCCAACTCCACTGCCCACCATTCACACTGGTGGGCCACAGCTCTGTTGCATGCATTGGGTCTGGACACAGCTCTTCAGGGTTTTCCTGGAACTCTACAACACTTGGATTGATTCCTTTCTATTTCAGGTCATAGTCCTTAGAGGCAGCACTAAATGGAAGGCATTTGTGTAATTCTGATACCTTGATTGAGTTTTTCTTCATAACAGGACGGGATTTTTTACTGTCTGCACAGTCATTGCTCAGGCACAAGATTAAGAAATAAATTTGTTGTTTATAAGGTGAGAACCCACAATATTCAGTAAGGAGTGAAGAGTTGTCAACAAGAGAATCCAGAGTTACCAAATGTCTAAAATGTGCCAGTGCTTTTTGACATTCTCACAACCCAGTGTGGAATTCAGATATTTACCCCTCTGATTACAAATTCATACTCCTTCCATTTATACCACCTTGCCTCTAAGTCTCTTCTCAAAGTGCCTTGGGTAGGTCTTAACCTTTTGCTTCTAAGGAGCCAAAAAGAAAGAAAAGTGATGAGAAGAAAGTGGTCTTCCCGTCTCCTCATGTCTCACGGAGGCTGCTGATGAACAAACACTGAGAGTTCCAGTTTAGATTTAGGTGACAGAAAAGTCTATGCCTTGGAGCTAATATAAGAGCATTGCTAAACTCTCCTGGCAACCTACGAGGTTGGGAAAAGCACCATAGACACTTTGACTCCTAGTCTTAAGTGGAAACATGAAGAGAAAAGAGTTCCCTTACAGGTATCGTGAAGTTTTGGGACAAAGATAGATGGAAAGAATGTAGCAAAAGGAACAAAGAAATTTATTCTCTTTCAGAACCTAATCCCTTTCCCTATTTTGTGAAGAGAATTTTCCCCCGTTAAATGGTATCATTCTCTTTATTTTGTCTTCCTTTTTTATTCTCTCCTAGATTCCTTTCTTCTATCTTTCTTTATTCCTGCTTTGCATTCTCCTTTTTCTCCCCTCTCTCTTTTTCTTTCTTAGTCCTTCAATCTCTTTCTTAAAGTTCAAATAGAAATACCAGGCTTAATCCCTGGGAAGCAGCTCTGTTTTCCCTGCCATGGCATTGCACAACTTGTGGTGTGGCTCTTTGCCACCATTAGCTATCCAGTGAGGTTTTATGTCACCAGGGAACATCTTGTACAATGCCATTTTTTTTTATCAAAACCAAATAGCATAACAATGCATACAGGGCCTTGTTCACATCAACTTCATAAGATTTCACTATGATAAAAACAATGAAATTGACATCTAAAATCCATCTCTATTTGAAAACAGCCCCAGTGCCTCTCCCTTCTCTCTCCACCCTCCCCAGGTCCCCTTCCTATGCCCCCACCTGCTCACCTCCCCCCTCTTCTTGTCATCAAGTGCTTCCTTTGGCTTCCAACTGTTCAGGTTTCACCAGTCTGGTGACCCATTAGGACAGGGTTGCACCACACTAGGGTGAGGCTGGAAGAGAGGAGAGGAAAAGGCCCGCACGGAAAGTCCCACCAAAGCTGAGTTTGACTCCCCTGCAATCATAGTCTCAATAATCCTGGCAAAGTAGGAAGAACTTAGAGATGAGTACAGTCATGTCTCACTTAATAACAAGGATTTGTTCTAAGAAATGTGTAGTTAGGTGATTTTATCATTGTACACACATCATAGTGTGTACTTGCGCAAACCTAGATGGTATTGCCTACTGCACACCTAGGCTATATGGTATAGCCCATTACTCCTAGGCTACAAACCTGGACAGCATGTTACTGCATGGGATACTGTAGCACAATGGTAGTTATTTGTGTATCTAAGCATATCTAAACATAGAAGCAGTACAGTAAAAATGCAGTATTGTAATCTTATCAGACCACCATCGTATATGCAGTCCCTCATTGACTAAAATATTATGACTGTATTCTTATTGCAGGGATCAGGACAAAGTCACAGGCCGGAACATCTACAGAGCTGAGCAAGTTTCATCCCCTGGCTCAAGAGAGGCTTGGCCTGCTCATCAGCATAGAGGTATCTTTAGCCAGGAACCTCCAAAGAGAGGAACAGGATGTGCTTAGTCAAGATCAGGATGCAGAGGGTTGAGAATGCACTGATTTGAGAGCCCAGGATTCATGGCTCAGGCCAGCTTGTCATGGTATTAGACCCCCAGAAGGCAATGATAAAGGACAGGCTTTTCTCCCCACCAACTCCTTCCAAGTGACCCCCAACAATATGGCTAAATGGGACTCAGACCTTTCTCTACCTTGAGATAATCTTTGCTTTCAATTCCAAGAAAAGCTACAGAGCTCCCAACAGGAAGGTTTCACATTGTGACCATGAGCATGGAAACAAGTTCTTCAATGCTAGGTAGGTAGGAGGGAGGACTGGAAAAAGAGATGGCTTGCTAAAGACCAAGAAGAATAATTCCCCAGTGAGAAAGTCCTTGTTTTCTTTCCTACAACACAGGCTAAAGAGTGAACCCTCCTACCTACCTAACATGTGGATACCATCCAACAATTCATCCACTTATTCATTTGTTCAAAAAATATTCAGTGGAGTTCAACCACACATTAACATGATTTCATTGCTCTGGGAGTAATGAAATTATGCAAAACAAAGTGCCTGCTTTCACAGAAAGGTAGCAGGTACACAGCAAATAAATATTTAAAATAAATAAATACATAAAGTCCACTAATGATAAGCCTGATTATGGGTTTTGATTTTTTTTGTTTATTTAAGAAAAAGTATATAAAAAAGAAATTAGCTTAGGGAGCATGTGGCTACTTTAAATTATGGTGATCAGGATGGCTTCTCTGAAGAGGTAGCATCCAGGTGAGACCCATGTGAGTAGGAGGCAGGGAGGGGCATTTCAGACAGAGGGAATGGCAAGTCCCAAGTGTCGGAGACAGGAGCCAGCCTTGTGTGTTAGAGAAATGCAAATAAATTTTGTTGAGGCTGGAGTGGGGTACAGAGGAAGGGAGGGCATGCAAGGAGGTTGCGGAGGCAGGAACCACCTCTGTCCTCCCTCCTGCCTTCCTGGCTGCCAGGCCCGTCCACAGTTCCCTGTCCCTTTACTCAGTGGCTGGGTTGATCCTGTTAAAGTTCTATCTGGGGTTGGCTTGGAGAACCTCTGACTTCTACTGTGTGGAGAGGCCTCTTGGTTCTATACACCCTCCCAGGAAAGCTCCAACTCCTCACCTCCCTGCCCAAGCATCAGGCACAGAGATTAGTGAGCGATTTCTCTGGGTGTCAGCCCTTGGGTGTGAGATTTAAACTCTTAATTCCAAACCATTACAACATGGGTATCCAATTGCCTCTGATGACTTCAAATCATGATTTTCTTGTGTGTGCCAGACACTTTGTCAACGAAGGATTTCTCTGCCGGCTTCAATTTTAAGTGAGTGTGCTGTTTACTGAAACTCCAGCCTAATTAAAAACAAACCAGACAAATGAGACAATGAAAGGGCGTAGAATACCTCAATGAAATCTCCGTGAAAGGGTTTCTGGGCTCATCTAAGGAAAGGAATATGAAAGCATGTGTAGTAGGGGACATAAAAGGGACGCTGTTAAGGGCTTGAGCTCTGGGCTCCATCTGGGTTCGAATCTTGCTCTGTCACTTGCTAGCCACATGACTCTGGGTAGATTACTACCATCTCTGTGCCTCAGTTTCCTTATCTGTAAAATGCAGACAGCAACAGTGCCTTTAGTGTTGTGATGATTGAAGAAGTAAATACATAGGAAGCACTTAGAGTAATGCCTGGCAAATTGTAAGGACTCAAAGTTTGCTCAATTTTATTGCTGTGGGTGTGTTGCAAAGTTGATGTGGTCCGAGCTTTGTACTCACAGTGGCTCAGTTCAGTTCATTAGAGCTGGGGCACTGGAGCTAAAACTGTGAGCTGAGGGCCTCAAGTCCCTAGAATCACACCACATTTCCAAATCATTAAACTCCCAGACACAGGCCTTTGGTCCCAGAGAGAAAAATACAAAGATGTAGACAGTGCATCACACATCCATTCTTCCTTCTGGAGAGAACAGCTCCAGGCCATGGTGAGGGAGGGATTCTTCTCCTGCCTGAAGGATAAGCCTGGCACTGTGTAAGGGAGGCTCTGGATGTGGCACACTGACTCACTGGGCCACCAAGAGAAATCTAGTCCCCAGAAAGTTATGTCTAGGTCGGTGCTTTCAAACTTCAAGACAAAAAAATGTTTAAGCAATTGACCCTTTAATTGAAATGAAATCTCACCAGGAACCTCAACATATAAAACCGATAGAAGAGTCAAAGAACCCCAATCTCTCAGTCACCCCCTTTCTCCTTGTGACTGTCTCTGAAACAACTATGGGGAACATGATTTTTAAAAGAAACTGACTTAGCTATCAAAACCCCAAGTGAAGAAGTATGCATCAATTCCTCCAGTTGTACACCCTCTGACACTTCTATTAATTTTATTTACAAATAATATCTGTACATGGTTTTAAAAAGTCAAAATCGTCTCATGAAAAACAGCAATGCCTGTTCTACTCCTTCCTACTTTTAGGTTGCTCTCCCAAAAGGCAACAGCTCTCAACCTTTTAAGCTTTCTTTGGAATTGACCTTTCTATCTTTAAATAATGTGCTTATACTGCTAATTCTGGATTTTTTCAATTGTAGACATTTCTCTTTTGTCACTCGATAGTGGAGGATACAATTTATCTCTCTTCATAACCTCTATTTTGCTCTTTCTAAGTCTCCCCACCCCATAACGCTTTCCCTCCCATATTCACTCACAAATAGCTATATCAACTTTTTGTTAATTCAATAGTTGCAATTTGCATGATGATATCTATGAAAATATTGTTCATAGATGAGCCACATAATGTACTGTGATTATTTTTCCTTTTGTGAACATTTTTTCCTATATTAAAATGTCTTATTTTTCTTTTGCTTGGTTTTGTGTACCAAAAATTAATTAATCCCAAATTCTCACATAGGGCTATAAAACTCCTACTGAAGTCAAATCTGCCATGTACTTAGAGAGTTTCATGGTTTCTGCGGGGGAGGAATGTATATCCCTCTTGGAGATGCTTGGTCTCCCTCCCGTAGCCTAGACTGGTTGCTCTGTAAGTCTGCTGTGCTATTATTCTGGTCTTTCTTTTGCCATCATGCTAAGAATACCTTGAGCCTTTCTCTGGAGTTAAGTACCAGGGTCCTGGATTTCATGGTTTGGTTTATACCCCACCCCCATTTTTAGGGAAGTGTATCCTCTAGTATCTTCCCAAGAAGTGACTCTTTCGGAGATTATGGATGTTGAAAATATTTTTATTACATGCTCACATTTGATTAATGGTGGGCAGGTCAGTCTTCTACTTTAGTATCAGCTAAGTAGCACTTGTTAGACCCATGCATTTTGGTCTTTGTCCAAAAGTTGTAGAGTAGATGTGTATTTAACCCTACACATAAGACAGGATCCTCCATCTCACTTGTGAAAGGACTTCTGAAGACATAAATACCTGACCCTGGGTGCGTGACATGCAATCTACAGCAAGATAAGGCAAGAGATCATTAATACCCTCCTCATCTGCCGTCCTATTTTAACTCAGCAAACACCTGCAGAGTACCTGTGCTCTGTGCCATGTACTGTGCTCAATGCTGGGACTTGTTTAGGATTGAGATGATTAATTCATATATATTTATTTTGACAGGTTCACATGGAGCCCTCAGGCAATATGGCAGCACTAAGACTTTTCTGTCAAGCTGCTCTCCTCAACTAGGTCAGCTTCCCTCACTGCAGTCAGCAGAAGCCAAACTCAATAGATCAGCCTGCCAGGAAAAGGACATAACAATGAACACCAGCCTCTTGCAGGTGTCACTCAGCACACAGTACAGAAGACGCATTGTCTAGAGGTGAGGGGCTCTGAGGGGTCAGGAAACGCTCAGCCTCAGCTTCTCAGACAGTGAAAGTACCAGCACCACTGTACTCTGCTCCAGGAGAAGTCCCTGGAGCTTCTGGCAAATGGCCCATTCCTCCTAAGTGAGCCCAAGTGGAGGAAATCTTAGAGCAGGAGAATAGTAAAAACGATAATACAATAGCAACAACAATGACAATAGTAACAGTTGTTTTTATTGTTGCTACTGAAGTCAGAAGAGTTATGCCATTTTATTTTATTTATTTGTTAAATTTTTTTGAGACAGACTCTCTCTGTCACCCAAGATGGAGTGTCGTGGAGATTCTAGCTCACTGAAGCCCCAGCCTCCTGGGCTCAAGAGATCGTTCAACATCTCCAGTAGCTGGGACCACAGGTGTGTGCCACCACATCTGGCTAATTTTTGTATTGTATGTAGAGACAGGGTTTCGCCATGTTGCCCAGTCTGGTCTCAAACTCCCGTGCTCAAGCAATCCACACACCTCAGCCTCTCAAAGTGCTAAGATTATACAGGTGTGAGCCTGGTCAGAGAAACATCACTTTAATATGACTAACTGGAACATTAGCACTGTGCTAGGGACTCAGCAACATTAAGACATAACACTCACTTCTGCTTTGGTTTCCACAGATGTTTGTCATCTGCAGTAAGTGAAATTTCAAGAAAGAAATTCAACGAAAAGTAAAGATTACTGCTGTAAAAATGCATTTCTTTTCTGACCCTGCAACACTACTGCTACAATTTATCCCAAGGAAATATTGAAAGATGTGAGATGTTGCTGCTAGAAATTATGAAGTAATGAAAGGTCTGAGAAAAGATATAGTCTTAAAGATATTTGCTGAAATATTCCTATAAAATTAAAACGAAATCATGTAAAAATCTTCCTCATTAAAAATTTGGGTAGTATCCTCTTTCAATAGAATACTATGCAGTCATTAAAAATATATTCTAGAAATGTATTTATTAATGTGGAAAGGTGTTTATATTTTACTTTTGTACATATGTATATACAAATACATACATATATCTGTATACATATATTCAGAAAAATATTTGATAGGAAAAATACCAACATAATATATTATATATTATTTTTATACATGTACCTATACATATTCAGGAAAGATATGAGGCTGGGTGCGATGGCTCACACATGTAATCCCAACACTTTGGGAGGCCAAGGCAGGCAGATCACTTGAGGTCACGAATTCAAGACCAGCCTAGCCAACATGGCAAAACCCTGTCTCTAACAAAAGTACAAAAATTAGCTGGGTGTGGTAGTGCACGCCTGTAATCTCAACTACTAGGAGGGCTGAGTGAGGCAAGAGAATTGCTTGAACCCAGGGGGTGGAGATTGCAGAGAGCCAAGATTGTGTCACTGTACTCCAGCCTGGGTGACAGCGTGAGACTCTCTCTCAAAAAAAGAAAAAATATGTATGATAGGAAAACACCGAAAGAGTTCAAAGAGGTTATCTCTGGGTTGGTGGAGTAATCATCAGTTTTTTTTTTTTCTTGCTTATTTATATTATCCATGATAAGATGACTTGACTTTGTAAGGGGAAAAAAAAAGGTATTTTAATTATCTAGGATAAAGAAGAAAGGAAGGGCTTCAGCAAACCAAGGAAAAACCTTGAAGGGGGCTCTTCAAGGTGTATGGAGAAACAAACATATATGTGTGTGTGTGTGTGTGTGTGTGTGTGTGTGTGTGTAGTCTTAGACAACAGAAATTTATAGTTTCATGAGACTAGAAGCTAGAAGTTGAAGATCAAGTGTTCCTTCTGAGAAGTGTGAGGAAGAATCTGCTCCATGCCTCTCTCCTAGCTTCTGTTGCTCTGCTGCCAGTCTTTGGTGTTCTTTGGCTCATAGGTGCATCTCCTCGACTTCTGCCTTCGTGTTAACACCATATTCTTCTCGTGTGCATGTCCATCTCTGGGTCAAAATTTCCCATCTACTGCTTCCACATGAAAGCAAAACCTCTTCTCAATGGAGTCTATTTTCCACCATGTGCCGGATTTGAGGGTAACTGATTCTTCTTCTCCCCCATTTCCTCCTGACTTTGGGTCAAATGATTTGTTGGAAATCCCATTGATATATACAGTAGTGCTTCACCCAAGAAGTTCCAAAGTGATGTTTCTCCTGGATGTAGAGGTATCCTTCCATGGTATAGGAACTGATGGTCTTGTGTTCAGGGGATTCTCCTTCATCTTTTTCATCAGTGATTCCTGGCCTATGGCATCTGACTTTTTGGAGCATGGGCTAGAGCAGACCTGGCTTCAGGTGGCTAAGAGATTATGTTTTGGCTGCAGCCACAAGGTCCAGGCTGCCCACATAAGGTTGGTGAGTCAGGGCTTGCCTTGTATTGTTGTAAGAAGTAAGAATCATCCAAGCATCAAACTTGGAGGTAACAGAGAGGTCATCTCCCATCAGCAACCTTTACATAGATGCTGATCTGCTAGATGAAATTCTTACTTAGTGCAGATTATGAAAACCCTGCCAATAGTCCTGAACTGTATTTCATCTGCTTTCCAGTTAGCTTATAGGTTAGAAGAAACCATGCTATGCAACGTGGTGCTATCAGAGTGCTAGCCTTCCACGTGTAGTATAGTTTGAAGTCAGGTAGCGTGATGCCTCCAGCTTTGTTCTTTTTGCTTAGGATTGTCTTGGCTATATGGGCTTTTTTGGTTTCATATGAAATTTGAAGTAGTTTTTTCTAATTCTGTGAAGAAAGTCAGTGGTAACTTGAAGAGAATAGCATTGAATCTTCAAATTACTTTGGGCAGTATGGCCATTTTTACAATATTGATTCTTCCTATCCATGATCATGGAATGTTTTTCCATTTGTTTGTGTCCTCTCATAGTTCCTTGAGTAGTGGTTTGTAGTTCTCCTTAAAGGGGTCCTTCACATCCCTTGTAAGTTGTATTCCTAAGTATTTTATTCTCTTGGTACCAACCATGAATGGGAGTTCACTCATGATTTGGTTCTGTTTGTCTATTATTGGTATATAGGAATGCTTGTGATTTTTGCATATCGATTTTGTATCCTGAGATTTGCTAAACTTGCTTATCATCTTAAGGAGTTTTTGGGCTGAGATGATGGGGTTTTCTAAATATACAATTATGTCATGTGCAAACGGCATTAATTTGACTTCCTCTCTTCCTATTTGAATATACTTTATTTTTTTCTCTTGCCTGATTGCCCTTTCTCTGCTCAAAAATTCCAACACTATGTTAAATAGGAGTAGTGAGAGAGAGCATCCTTGTCTTGTGCCAGTTTTCAAAGGGAATGTTTTTGCCCATTCTGTATGATATTGGCTGGGGGTTTGTCATAAATAGCTCTTAATATTTTGAGATACATTTCATCAATACCTAGTTTATTGATTATTTTTAGCATGAAGGGGTGTTGAATTTTATTGAAGGCCTTTTCTGCATCTATTGAAATAATCATGTGGTTTTTGTCATTGGTCCTGTTTATGTGATGGATTAGTTATTGTTTTGCATATGTTGAACCAGCCTTGCATCCCAGGTATGAAGCTGACTTAATCGTGGTGGATAAACTTTAATGTACTGCTGGATTCAGTTTGCCAGTATTTTATTGAGGATTTTCACATTGATGCTCATCAGGGATATTGGCCTGAAATTTTCTTTTTTTGTTGTGTCTCTGTCACTTTTGGTATCAGGATGATGCTGGCCTCATAAAATGAGTTATTTGGAAAATTTTAGAAGATATGGTACCGACTTCTCTTTGTACCTCTGGTAGAGTTCAACTATAAATCCGTCTGGTCCTGAATTTTTTTTGGTTGATGGGCTATTAATTACTGCCTCAATTACAGAACTTTTTATTGGTCTATTCAGGGATTCAACTTCTTCCTGGTTTAGTCTTGGGAGGGCGTATGTGTCCAGGAATTTATCCATTTCTTCTAGATTTTCCAGTTTATTTGCATAGAGGTGTTTATAGTATTCTCTGATAGTAGTTTTTATTTTTATTTTTTGAGACAGAGTCTCACACTGTTGCCCAGGCTGTAGTGCAGTGGTGCAACCTCGGCTCACTGCAATCTCCACCTCCTGGGTTCAAGCAATTCTCCTGCCTCAGCCTCCCAAGTAGCTGGGACTACAGGCATGTGCCACCACACCCATCTAGTTTTTTTGTATTTTTAGTAGAGATGGGATTTCACCATGTTAGCCAGGATGGTCTCGATCTCCTGACCTCATGATTCTCCTGCCTCGGCCTCCCAAAGTACTGGGATTACAGGCGTGAGCCACCATGCCCGGCCGGTGGTTTGTGTTTCTATGGGATCAGTGGTGGTATCCCCTTTATCATTTTTTATTGTGTCTATTTGATTCTTCTCTCTTTCCTTCTTTATTAATCTGGCTAGCTGGTTTTGTTAATCTTTTCAAAAAACCAGTTCCTGGATTCACTGATTCTTTTGAAGGTTTTTTTGTGTCTCTATCTCCTTCAGTTCTGCTCTGATCTTAGTTATTTCCTGTCCTCTGCCAACTTTTGAATTTGTCTGCTCTTGCTTCTCTAGTTATTTTAATTGTGAGGTTAGGGTGCTGATTTTAGATCTTTCCTCATATCTCCTGTGAGCATTTAATGCTATTATTTTCCCTCTAAACACTGCTTTAGCTGTGTTCCAGAGAGTCTTAGCACATCGTGTCTTCGTACTCATTGGTTTCAAATAATTTATTTATTTTTGCCTTTATTTCATTATTTACCCAGTAGTGTTTCAGGAGCAGGTTGCTCAGTTTTCATGTAGTTGTGCAGTTTTGAATGAGTTTCTTAATCCTGATGTCTAATTTGATTGCATTGTGGTCTGAGAGACTGTTATGATTTCTGTTCTTTTGCATTTGCTCAGGAGTGTTTTACTTCCAATTATGTGGTAAATTTTAGAATAAGTGCTATGCAGTGCTGAGAAGAATGTATATTCTGTTTATTTGAGGGGAAGAGTTCTGTAGATGTCTATTTAGGTCCACTTGGTCCAGAGCTGAGTTCAAGTCCTGAACATCCTTGCTAATTTTCTGTCTTGTTGATCTGTCTAATATTAACAGTGGGGTGTTGAAGTCTCCCATTATTATTATGAGGGAGTCTAAGTCTCTTTGTAGGGCTCTAAGAACTTGTTTTATGAATCTGGGTGCTCCTGTATTGGGTGCATATATATTTGGGATAGTTAGCTCTTCTTGTTGCATTGATCCTTTACCATTATGCAATGCCCTTCTTTGTCTTTTTTATCTTGATTGGTTTAAAGTCTGTTTTCTCAGAGGCTAGGATTGCAACCCTTGCTTCTTTTTTGCTTTCCATTTGCTTGGTAAATCTTCCTCCATCCCTCTCATACACAGGGCTGCTTTCCACCCCTGCAGTCCTTCTGTCTGTAGCTCACATTCTGGCATCAACTAGATATCAACCGTATACTGCCTTGTGAACTCTATTGTCTTTGACTGTGTTGGGCTGTGTCCCTCTTCCTCTGAATCTCACTGAGTGCCCAGCAATGCACTGGACCAATGTGGATGCATGAAGTTTAGAGCTAGTGAAATCATTTTTATGGAAAATTGTAGATTTTCTCCATCTTCCACCTTGCCCTCCAACTCCACCCTATCATCTTGTATTAGCTTTGTACTGGGAGTTGAGCTCTTAAATTCTAATGGCAATATTCGAAACTCTTCCAAAGTTTGGGGTTATTCTTTAGGCAGTGCTGGTGGAGCACACCCAAGATCTCCTTTGGTTGTTTTCTTACCTGCCTATCCTGCCTTTTTACCCATTTATTTCCCACCCCAGTCTTCGAGTCCAGTCAGCCAGGACTGCCTCCTATTCTTGAATGTTCCAACCTCCAAGGCTTTGTCCCCATAATGTGCCCTCTCTAGACTGACACAGCACCTCTTCTGTATCAAGCACTTAATAAATGGCTGTTGTGTAAGTTACTAAATGGTGAATGAATGAATGAATGAATAAACACCTTCCTCTTCAACTAATTAAGTCCTGCTTTGCCTCTGAGGCTGAGCTCCGGTGCCATGTCTCTGTGAAGTCTTTCTCCCATCACTCCAGCCCATATGTGTTAAACGTTCTTCATTTGGAAGACTTAGCACACATGCAATCCACAGTGCTGATTGATCACTCAACGTGCACCGTCTTCTATGTTTAAGGTGTTTTGTGCACATGTCCTGCTCTGTGGAGGAAGGATATGTGTTATTTGCTGACTTTGTAGACAGAGAGTTCCAGGCTCAAGTCCCAATGCCATCACTTGCCATCTGAGTGAACTTGAAGAGCCTGCTTCATCTCTCTGAGGCTCAGTTTCTTTAACAGTTAAAAAGGACACTGCCTACCTCATCACTTGCTGTGAAGGCTAAATGGCTTTTTTTTTGAGAGTCAATGAGTCAAATTACAAAATAATGTGTAGAGTATCATCCCATTTTCATAAAAAGAAGCATTTATTTTTTCAGACTTACATACCTACAGATGTGTTTGTGTGTGAGTGTGTGTATATAAAGCCTGAAAGAACACATACTAAACCATCAACACTTATAGTCAATCCCAGCCTTTCTCTTCTAGATAGTAGTTATTTGTGTGTATGCCTAATTTTTCTTCCCCCAAAGATTATAAGAATATGAAAGGCAGAAACTGACTTTATCAGTCAGAGTGGGTAAATTATGCAGTGGTAACCATCTCAAAATCTGAGATGTCTGTCGAAACAAAAGGACTATTTCTTGCTTTCAGCACATGTCCACTGTGAGCCAGCCAACAGATTCTAAATATCACAATCACCAAAGGATGCAAGCTGCCAGACCCCACACGATCTAAAACGTTGCAAGTTAGCACACTTCAGAGAAAGGAGAGAAGGATAAAGCATTTGTTTTCAGCTCTTGGCCAAAGCAAGTCACATGGCCACACTGAACTTTGAGTGGGCAGAGACATACCATCTTCTTCTCATGTGTCTGGAAGGAGTGAAACCCCAGATATCTGTGAAGTACTTAGCAGACTACCCCACTGACTTGACTTTGTTTCTCTGCACCCAAGATGATGTTGTGCATGTAGTGGTCACTCAGGTAATATAGATGATGTAAGGCAATGCAATAAAATCCAGGTGCTACTTGAGGCTCTGAGAAAATTATAAAAACAGCTAAGACTTAAGTCCAATAAGAAGTGAGTGAGAGAAATATATGCATTTTCAAGCATTCACAGTAGTAGACTGGAACAAATGCTATAGTATTACAAAATAACACCCAATGAAAGCATGTTATTTTTCTATTGCTGCTGTAACACATCACCATAAACTTAGTGGTTTAAAATCACACAAATGTATTATTTTATAGTGCTGTAGGTCAAAATTATAACGCAGGTCTCAACAAACCAAAACCCAAGTGTTGACATGCTGCATTGTTTTCTGGAGGCTCTAGAATCCTCTCATTAGATTTTTGGCAGAATTCAGTTCCTTGTGGTTATGTGACTGAGGTCCCATTTTTTTTTTTTCATTTGTTTGTTTGGCTGGATTTAGCTTAGAACTGTTGCTAGTTTCTGGAGGCCACCACATTCCTTTACTCATGACCCCCTTCCTCCATCTTCAAAGCCAGCAATGGCAAGTCAAGTCCTTCTCATGTCACATGTTTCTGACCCCTTCTTCTTCTCTTCTTCTTCTTCTTCTTCCTCCTCCTCTTCTTCTTCCTCTCCTGCTCCTCGTCCTCCTTCTCTTCTTCTTTTTCTTCCTCTTCTTCTTCTCTTTCACTTTTGAAGACTCAGTGATTAAGTTGGGACCACCTAGATAACCCAGGATAAACTCCCCATTTCTAGGGCCTTAATCTTAACAATATCTTCAGAGTCCCTTTCACCATGTAAGGTAACATATTCAAAGGTTCCAGGGATTAGGCATGGATATCTTTGGGGGAAGAACATCATTATACTGGCCCCCACTGTTTTAAAAAATTATATACATACATACATATATATATATACACACACACACATTTATATGTTATATATACATACAAACTATATATAATGTATATGTTATATATACATATATTAAATTTACATATTTATTCGTAATTCATTGAGATGAGCCAAGGAAGAAAAGAGTAATTCTAAATGGGACCACGGAAGACTTCAGCTGGGCTTGACGGATCAGAAAACTCCAACAGGCAGAGGTGGGGGATTAGGCTGTTGAGGGGACTCCAGGCTGAGGGGTGAGCATGCAGAAAGAGAATGGGAAGTCCCTGCCAGGTGCACCCACAGTTGGGGAGTGCAGCCCTGGGACATGACACAGGACAGGAAGCAGAGGCATGTTTGACTGGGCAAGTTTGGTGAGGCAGCATGTCGCTGAAGAGAGGAAGGAGCATGGGGGCTGTGGGGTCAGACCTGGGTCCGAGTCTCAGCTCTGCCACTTTGCTGTGTGACCATGGGCTTACTTTATTTAACCTCGGTAAATCTCAGTTGCCTCCACTGTGAAGTGAAGCTGCTATCAATAGCACCTGTCTCTTAGGGTTGTTGGAAGACTTGACTGAGACAATTTAAAGTGCTTAAAATTTAATAAACTTTGCCATTACTTGTATTAAAAACCAAGTCCTTCTTGCATATGGCTGGGTCACCTGCCCTGAGGGGACAGAATCTGAGAGAACCAAACAGGTGGGCTGAGGGGGAATTCTGCCAGCCTCCTCTCCTTACCTCCCATGCCAACCTCATGGATTTTGTGAAGTTGCTCCCACAATCATAGACCTTTATAATATGCAGGTAGAACCTAGTCTACAAAAGCTCTCCCTCCAACCATCGGCAACTTCCCCTAGAATAGTGCTTAACTATGGGCAACAAAGGGACAGTACCAAGATCAGTCCTTAAAAAAAATTATGTTCCCATGTCCTGAAAGAGGGCTTGGGTGCCTCTCCTTTCCCCAGATGCTTTTGCCAATGCATTCTTCTTTATGACCCAAGGCAGTGAGCTTGCTGTGCCTGGGTCTTCACTTCTCAGTCTACAAATTTTGGGCCCTAAATACAGAAACGTATGTTGCACATAATTGAATTGGGGTCAAGTGTTCAGAACTCATCTTCAGAGAATTGCAGGAAGGGCACAAATGTGTGTGTGTGTGTGTGTGTGTGTGTGTGTGTCTTGTGTGTGTGTGTGTGTATGTGTGTAAACAAAGCAAAAGCAAATATTCTTTGCAGAATTGATTTTGGTACAATTTGTAATTCTAAGCTGAAAAGCATATGAAATAGAAAAAACACATGTGTCAGATTTAACCAGCAAGTATCCATTTTCTTTGAAGGGCTACAGACCTAGCATAATCCCTGCTAAGTGAACAGATCAGGTCTTGGAGCTTTAACTGCTTCAAACAAAGCAGGCAGCAGGCAACCACACCCTCCACCTCCACCGTAGATCTTTTCATATTACATACAGACTACTAAACGATGCGGGAGGGGGAAGGTTTGTATACAGACCCACCTCCTAAATAAAAGTGCAATTAATATTTTATAATGTCTTTTTCACTTTATCTCTATACAAATACATTTCAATCTAACCCAAATAGAATTACTTTGCACATACTATCTTGAGAAAATGAATATTTATTGAGCACCTGTTATGTCACCTCCCTGAACCCCAGTTTCTTGCTCTGTATCTCACATGGTATTTGTAAACCAGTAATAGAAATGTAAGCTAGCAGATGGTAAATATTCAATACATGTTAACAATTATCATTATCATAAACAAGAATCACAATTATTTCTACCTTGCTTAATCATCTCAGAAACTGTGCCAAATTACAACAGACTGAGGCTCAGAGAATTGTCATGTGTGATCTACATAACTTTTAAGGGGTGAATTCAGGACGTGGAAAGATGAACAAAAAGAGAAAGCCCATTTTCCATAGATGTTACCTTGAGAATCTTCCAGTCCTTCAACTCCAGTTACTGAGAAAGTCCAGGATAAGATAGTTTGCTATGGAATTGTCTCAGTGCATCAGCTAAAATGATTTGTAGCCAATTGGTTTTATCCTTAAGATGAAATGCTTCAAACCTCCCCTTTGGAGAAGGAGCTGCAAGAAAACCATATTCAAGATGGTTTTCCAAGATCCTGGGCTCCCCCAGCTTGCCTGGCCCTCTTGATTTCCAATCCCAATCAATTCCTTTTTAATAATCATAGTTCAGGCACAAATAAGAAGTCATCCAGGGTACTGCTAAATCTTGTAAAGGTTTTGGGATTAGCCATTGCATCCCTGTGCCTCCTTAAGCTCTCATGAGAACACGTAACTGAGAACTTAACGCTCAGCTGTCGTCTTTTATCTGCACTTTATTGTCTTTATTCATTCGGTTCCTCAGGCCTCCAAGCTAGTGTAGTTTGGGCAGGATTCATCTCTCAGGTGGTCACCTTTTCTGCCCTGCCTCACGTGAGGCACACACAGGCACGTGCATATGTGTACACGCACACACACAGTACACACACACTCACGCATACACGTACATTCATTGAACTTTCATGAGTCATAAGTTTGGGCATCCCAAAATCTGGCACCCTATGCGGGGCTGGCCCAGATCACACCAGAGCAAAGGTTGGCTTGGCACATGGTTTGGTTGTCTAAGAGAATGTGGATTCAGGTGGAATAAGTTAAGAGAGAACCAACTTACAGCTCTTTGTTAATGTGTTGCACCTGCATCCAAGTGGCCAGCTCATCTCCAGTCCCTAGAGAGGGAACTAATGACCAAGCCAGAGCACGACGAGCTCTGTTTGGGGACAGAGCCAGCAAGACACTCGAGCTACATGGCTAGGGTGGTGTGAGGAACTTCTCCCCGAAAAGCCCCATTGCTAAAATAGCTTGTCTAGTGATAGTGACAAATGCCTGGAATTCTACCATTAGAAATTCTTCGCCATGGATTAAAGTTTTGGAGCTGCAGAAGACCTTCTGTTAAAATGCATGTACCTCTGGGGAAATGAATGAAGTCATGTTAATCAGTAATGCATTAATGTAAACTATTATATTAGATTCCTCTTGTTATTTAACATGGCCCTTAGAGATTCAGGACACAAGTTTGGATAAGAGGCTTAATCAGAGGAAGGTGGAATGCCAAGCAAGGCAGTATGAGAGCACTGGGCCCTGGGAAGGAAGGGGCAGAGGACATGTCTGATTTTATATGTTGATTACCACTGGCCGGTGGGGTGACTGGGCTGCAGCTACTGCTGGGTGACCTTAGGCAGATCTCGGGCCTGTCTCAGTGACTTACCACACCCTGAAATTAATCAAGGTGACCTACATCTCCAGGCAGCTGGTGCAGGATTAATTAATGACTTCAAGGGAGCCTGAAAACACCAGGTCCATCGACACGCAAGGCATGATTATTAAGTCATCAGGAGGACTGGTTAATTATCTTTTCTAAAGTTGCTTGAGTATGTCATAGATGGCTCTTATTATTTTGAGGTATGTTCCTTCAATGCTTAGTCTGCTGGGTGTTTTTATCATGGAGGGATGTTGGATTTTCTCAAAAGCTTTTTCTGCCTCTATTGGGATGACAAATGCTTTCTGCTTTTGATTCTGTTTATGTGGTGAATCACATTTATTGATTTGTGTATGGTTGAACCAGTCTTGTATCCCAGGAATAAAGCCTACTTGATTGTGGTATATTAATTTTGATGTGCCACAGATTCAATTTTCTAGTATTTTGTTGAGGATTTTTGCATCTATGTTCATCAGGGATATTGATCTGAAGTTTTCTTTTTTTGTTGTGTCTCTGGCAGCTTTTGGTATCAAGCTGATGCTGGTCTCACAGAAAAAGTTAAGGAGGAACCCCTCCTCGATTTTTGGAATAGTTTCAGTAGGATTAGTACCAGTTCTTTGTATGTCTGGTAGAATTTGGCTATGAATCCATCTGATCTAGAGCTTTGTTTTGGTTGGTAGGTTCTTTATTACTGGTTCAATTTCGGAACTTGTCTTTGGCCTTTTCAAGGTTTCAATCTCTTCCTGATTCAATCTTGGAAGATTGTGTGCTTCCAGAATGTATCCATTTCTTCTAGATACTCTAATTTGTGTGCACAGGTTGTTCCTAATAGCTTCTGAGGATCTTTTTCATTTCTGTGGGATCAATTGTAATATCACCTTTGTTGTTTCTGATTGTGCTTACTTGGATCTCTTCTCTTTCTTTTTCTTTGATAGCTAGGAGCCATCTATGATAAACTCACAGCCAACATCATACTGAATGGCAAAAGCTTGAATCATTCCCCTTGAGAACTGGAACAAGACAAGGACACCCACTCTTACCACTCCTATTCAACATAGTACTAGAAGTCCTAGCTAGAGCAATCACACAAGAGAAAGAAACAAAAGGCATCCAAATAGGAAACCAAGAAGCCAAACAATCTCCATTTACTGACAATTATGAGTCTATGTCTAGAAAATCCTAAAGACTCTGCCAAAAGATTCCTAGAATTGATAAACCACTTTAATACAGTTTCAAGATACAAAATCAGTGTACAAAAATCAGTAGCATTTCTATACACCAACAGCATCCAGGGTGCCCATGAAATAAAAAACACAATGCCACTCACAATAGCCACAAAGAAAATGAAATATCTGGGAATACAGCTAACCAAGTAGGTGAAACATCTGTACAAAAAGAACTACAAAACACTGTTGAAAGAAGTCAGAAATGATGCAAATGAATGGAAAAACATTCCATGCTCATGGATAGAAAGAATTAATATCGTTTAAAATGTCCATACTGCACGAAGCAATTTAAAACTATTCCTATCAAACTACCAATCTCATTTTTCATAGGATTCAAAAAACTATTCTAAAATTAATATGGGACCAAAAACGCCTCAAGTAGCCAAAGCAATGCTAAGCAAAATGAACAAAGTCTCACAGTACCTGACTTCAAACTATGTTATAAAGCCACAGTAACCAAAACGGCTTTGTACTGGTACAAAAACACATAGATCAATGGAACAGAATAGAAAACTCAGAAATAAAGTTGTGCATCTGCAACTATCTGATCTTTGACAAGGTCAACAAAAGCAATGGGGAATGGATTCACAATTCAATAAATGGTCCTGGGATAACTGACTAGCCATATACAGAAGATTAAAGTTGGACTCCCACCTTTCACCATATACAAAAACTAATTCAAAATTGATGAAAACTTTTAACATAAGACCTTAAGCTATGAAAATCCTGGAAGACAACCTACTAAATACTCTTCTCAACATCAACCTTGGCAAATAAATTTTGGCTAAGTCGCCAAAAGCAATTGTAACAAAAAGAAAATTAGACAAATGGGGCCTAATTAAAGTAAAGAGCTTCTGTACAGCAAAAGAAGCTATCAACAGAGCAAACAGATAATCCCCACAGAACAAGAGAAGGTATTCACAAACTGCATCCAATAAAGGCCTAATATCCACAATCTGTAAGGAACTTAAGCAAATCAGCAAGCATAAACCAAATAACCTCATTAAAAAATGGGCAAAGGACATGAAGAGACACCTCTCAAAAGAAGACACACGAGTACCAAAAAAAAAAAAAAAAAGAAAAAATTTTCATTATCACTAATGATAGGAGAAATGCAATTGAAAACCACAATGAGATACTACCTCACACCAGTCAGAATGGTGATTATTAAAAAGTCAAAAAATAACAGATGCCGGTGAGGCTGCAAAGAAAGGAAAACACTTATACGTTTGGTGGGAAAGTAAATTAGTTCAGCCACTGAAAAAAGTAGTCTGGAAATTTCTCAAATAACTTAAAACTGAGCTACCAGTCAACCCAGCAATACCATTATTGGATATATATCAAAAAGAAAGTAAATCATTCTCCCAAAGACACACGCATGCATATGTTCATCTCTGCACTATTCACAATAGCAAAGACGTGGAATTAACCCAAGTGCCCACCAATATTTGACTGGATAAAGAAAATGTGGCGTACATAAACCATGGCATACTATGCAGCTATAAAAAATGAAATCATGCTCTTTGCAACAACATGGATGGAGCTTGAGGCCATAATCTCAAGCAAATTGATGCAGAAACAGAAAACCAAATACCATATATTCTCACTTATATGTGGGAGCTACACGTTGATCACACATGGACATAAATATGGAAACAATAGGCACTGTGATTATGACAGAGTAGAGGGAGAGTAAAAAAAATAAAAATAAAAAGACTATCAGGTGCTGTGCTCACTACCTGGATGACAGGATCTGCACTCTAAACTTCAACATCATGCAATATTCCCATTTAGCACATCTGCATATACACCCTTTGTATCTAAAATAAAAGTTGAAAAAATAAAAATATATAGCTACGGATGGAAAGGGATAATTAGATGGGAAAACATGGAGAGTGGTGAAAAAGAATAGGGAAAGTAGAAGGCACACAGGTCTACCCCTCACCACTTGCTTTCAGCCTTGTTGGGAAGCTGGATTTTTCTGCATCCAGAGTAATCAACCTACGGGGTGCTAGTGTCATGTACTGGAATGTACAAGGAGCAGCAGTCTATAAAATGGTTTTCTTCTAGGCTGCTAGCTGGCACTACCTGCCAATTTGACCACCTAAGAAATGGGAACACCGAACACTACAAAGAAGAACTGGTCTGTGATGACTCCACACCTACCATATTTTCTTGGGTGGTCCAGGTGATAGGTGTGACCAAATGTTCTAGAGACTAGATAGGGAGGAGAATCACAAAGGGGTGGCTAAGCTCAGCCACTAGATAGGTGTGTGATCTTGTGTGCAATAGTTTCTTAACCTCCTAAACCTCAGTTTCTTCATCTACAAAACTGGGCGTCACAAACCCTGTCTCAGGTTTTTCCTCCCAGCATTGATGTAAACATGGACTGAGACAGCAGAGTTCTTTGTGCAGCATAAAATGCTATTTGAATATTATTTCCATTGTTCCAGATGCCTCTGGTGTGTCATTTAGGGAAGCCTTGCTTGACCCAATGGGTCTTACCCAACAGTCTGCTGCAAACCTATGATTTTGAGCATTTGGTAGCATTTTCATTAAATAATTTTCCCTCTGAGAGGTTCATCTTTAAGATCCCTACATAATAACCAACATAATAACAAGATAAAGATGACCAACTTTCATCTTTAAAGTGCCTACATAAGAGCCAACATAACACGATAGACAAGTATGAACTGGTTCATCAGATCAGCCAGTTGTCTAGAAAGTTGCTGAGGATATAGTATTTGGGATGTGTAAATTCCGATGCATAGGATGGAGACCTCAAGGAAACAGGAGCCTCCAGAACTAGCAATAGAATGCAAAAACGTCCAGAGAGAGGAATCCTGTAAAGAGAAGGGTGAAAAATAGAAAGAAATATATTGTTGCTGTTGATTTTAAGGCTTTTGTACGATTCCGTCTAGAGTGGAGTTTTTGTGCATATTTTCTCTCCTAATTCTCATAGCAGCCTGATACACTATTGTTTCCTTTTTACATAGACTAAATTGACATCTGGAGAACTTAAATGACTTACTCAACGGCACATGGCCCTTAGATCTATTGTGTAGTGAAGGCCAGACTCAAATGCAGATCCCGAGTCTCTAAATCCTGTGCCCTCTCCACCACACCCTTATACCCACACTTCTCATTTTACTTGAATGGAAGAGTCTTTTCTGATTTGAATTTGCCCGGCCCCAAAGACTTTATCTTTCCTTCTTTTGGAGGGTAACTGAAATGTTGGAGATGCTCAGTAGGTACCTGGCACCTTTCTTCTTCCTTCTTTTCTTAGTGGGTCACTCCAGTATGTTCAATAGAGCAGTAATAATAGCTAGCATTCACAGAGCATTACCACATGCCAGGTGTTTTGCATATCCTATACCTAATTCTCACAGCAATCTCATATCTTCAGTCTTATATCTTCAGTCTACAGAGGCAAACACTAAGGCTTAGAAAATGTAAACAGCTTGCCCAAGGTCATGCAGCTGGTAAACAATTGAGCCAGGATTCAAACCCAGTTCTGCCTATCTTTAAAGCTCATGTTAGGAGGCATTGTCATCAAGACACAAAAGCTACCAAGTGGTGTCTTTTTCTCTTTTTTATATAGCTATTTTCAAATTCCCCTTTACATGAATGTTAAACTGTTATAAGCCACCTTTACTCATAAATGATTTTATTCATGTTTTCTTGGGGCCTATGAGCAAGAGCTTCTCTACATTATATACCTAGAAGTAGAATTTCTGTTTCCTATAGGGAGGAGCATTTTCAACTTTACTACGTGAAGTGGTACTGATTTACACTATTACTTGTGCGTAGGAGAGTTTGTATTACTCTTCTTGCCAGCCAACACTTGCATTGCAAAAGTTTTATATTTTTTCCAACTTAGTAGTGTGAAATGGTGTCTCATTGTGGTTTCAATGTGCATTCTCCTGACAACTGATAAGGTTAAGTCCCTTTCTGGAAGTTATTAGCTGTTTGTGTTACCTCTTTAATGAAATGCCTATTCCTAGCTCTGACTGCTTTTCTATCGTTGTTGTTTTTTTTTTTCTTGATTTGTAGAAGTTCTTTATAGATTAGAAACTCTGGATACTAATTCTTTGTAGGTTATACATATAGCATTTGTCCTGCTTTGTGGCTTTTCCTTCACTCTGTGATGCCCTTTGGCAAACATATTTTATTTCAATATATTGAATTAATCAATTTTAAAAGGTTTTGTTTACACTGGATTCACCTGGGTAATCCAGGATAATCTTCTCTTCTCTTGATATTCTTAATCACTTCTGCAAAGTTCCTTTTGCCGTGTAAGGTAACAAATTCACAGGTTCTGGGGAACAGAATGTGGATATTGCAGGGAGGATTATTCTGGCAACCACAGGTTGCCCTTGACTAAGGACTTCGGAAAGAGGAAGCCTTTTCTTCTTAGTCAAACCGCCCAGAATGATATTGACATCACACTGAGTTGGGGACAGGGAGGAAGCAAGTTACGGCTCTGGTACTATAGACTTTCACTGTTTTTATTGAGATTTAGTAAACTCTCTTAAATAAATGTTTCTTTATTTGCTGTATACTTCCAGACAATTTCAGAGACTTTAAATGGATGGCTTTTAAAATAATTTTCTCCAGTTGTGGTAGTTTCACCTGAGGGAAGTTCTTCAAATCTCCTCATGTTGCATTTTCAGAAGTAGAATCTCTCAACCATGTTCCTGAACTTAGTTTTGCTGGATATGTAAATGCAGGTTGATATTTATTTCCTGTTAGTATGCAAAGTACTCTGTCTTTCATTACTTCTTTTCAGAAGATTAATTCCAGTCTAATTACTTACACATTACCCATCTCTACTGATTATCCTCCTCGTTGTTTTTAAGACTTTCTCTTCTTTCTAGGTGCTGTGCATTTTACTGCAATGATTTTAGCTTTTGATTTTCTTTACATTTACTCTGTTTGCAATTTGTTAAACTTTCTGAGTATGTGTCTTCTCAATATTGCTTCCTCCTAATCTTGTGAAATCTGATGGGTTTATCAGGAGTTTCCACTCTTGCTTCTTCCTGGTTTTTTTCTTGCTGTCACCATGTAAGAAGTGCCTTTTACCTCCGCCATGATTCTGAGGCCTCCCCAGCCATGCGGAACTATAAGTCCAATTAAGTCTCTTTTTCTTCCCAGTCTAGGGTAGGTCTTTATCAGCAGTGTGAGAACAGACTAATACGGCATCTAAGAGATTCCATTCTTGTCTTGCAATAGCAGCTATGATACTTAGAAGAGTTTTACTTTATATTTTAAGGGTTTTTTTCTTTTTCTTTCTTTCTTTTATCTCTTTTTTTTTTCTTTTTTCTTCTTTCTTTTCTTTCCAAAGGATTTTTTTTTACACTATCCAGTCTTCTATATTGCTGAAAATATAAATTCCCCATAATGTCCTTTCCCCTGTTTTCCTTCTTGTAAAACCCCCACTTATCTTTAAATTCCTTGATGAGATGTTGTCTCTTCTAGGGGACATTCACTGCCCTGCTCTCTCCTGAAACAGAATAAATTAGTCTACTTCCTGTGTTCTCATATACTTGGAAAGTGGCTTTAATAATGATCTCTCACATTTTTTATTACAGTTATTTATTTATCTGTTACCTCCTACTGTTCTGCAAGATGCTGGCAGAGTGTTTTAATTATCATTTTATGTTCAGTGTTTAACACAGTGCCTGGAAGAAAATAAACACATAAGTGGCTATTTATTTAAGTTTGTAAAGGAAATGAATAAAACATCATTGTTTGCAAATGAGATCCAAATTCATTTGAAAGTCATTCAGGTACCTCCACATTCTAACTGCAACCCACTCTTTCAGTCTTATCAATCAATTAATACATTGTTAATTAATGTATATGTTATTTATTAACTTATTCATCCATTTATTCATTATCCAAAGTTTTTTTAAAGTGCCTATGCCGTGTGAGTAATGGAATATTGCCATGAACAAGGTGAATATAATCTTGCTGTTCATGGAATGTACATATATTAGCAAAGGAGGGTTGAAGGTTAACAAGTAATAACATCATTAATTATTTGATTAAATTGTGATAAGTGTCATGAAGGAGAGATAGAAGCCCTGTGAGATACTTAGCAAACTTTTGTGGTGCATGAGTGGGAAGAGCATCTCAGCAAATGGAATAGCTCATAGGAAGGCCCCTTAGGCCAGAGCTAGTACAAGGAACCCACCCACTCCTTCCCCTCACTCTGTGACAGCAGCACTGAGCCAATCGTCATCCACTGAACAGAGCCACAGTGATGCCTGGGCTCAACTGTTCTCTCTGTCTGATTTGTTTTTATCACTCACCTATCCAACACCTCTATCTGTCAAAATGTCAAGGACTTGTTTCTTTCCCAAAGGTTTTGTCCATGGAGGCTCCTTTGGTTTGGAATTTACTTTACTGCCCTTTGTATTTTTATTTTAGCATATATCTTATCATTGTCTATGTGTGTGAGCTACATGAAGGCAAGTGATATGCTATGTTCAGGTTGATAAGATCTTGCCATGTGGAATCCCAGTTTGGCCACAGTTTACTTCTGTGGCAAAGTTACAACCATATTATGCCAGACTGGAAACTACAGTGACGTCAGAAAGAACTTCAAACTGGTTTACCAAAAGAAGTTTTAGAAAAATCATCCATGCAAAACCACAAATTCATGGGGTTTTTGACAGGTAGCCAAGACCCAGGATCTTTTTGAGCTTCCTTTGCGCTGTCAACCCATCAATTTGGAATGAAATAAAAAGCCCTGAGCTATATAATTTGATTTGTCCATGTGAATAATACCAACTGTCCACATCTGCAGGCAGAAAGACAGTGTGGTATCGTGAACCTTTTTCTTGCTCCTTCCGTAAGGAATAAATTCCAAGGAATATCTGTCCCTAAACCATGCTAGGTTGCAAGACAAGGTATCTAGGGTGGGGGAACACTCAGGTGAGCTCAGAGCAAGAATTAAAATAAAGGTCCACATGCCATATTTCTAAATAACTGTATTTAAAATGTATAAATTAAGCTCACATACTATTAAATACAATTATTCTACCCCCTACCTTGACAAACACACATTGAAAACAACAGAGAAGGGCAGGTTACAATTTGGAATTCTCTAACATCTTGCAACAGAGAGGCCCAGGAAGAACCAGCCCCTGCTATGCTCCCGTTATGCTCCCTCTTCTCTTCCTACCCCTGGCTTCATCCTACACAAAGAATGTCTTGCATGCACACATAGATAAACATATCAGCCTACACATCCAAGCTGCATCAAACCTCTCAAAAACTGAGTCCCTTTGGCTACCTCTCCTAGAGATGCAGGAGATTCATCCTTAGAATAGACCCAGGGAAGGGGTTTTTGCAAGCCACTGAAGCAGGTTCAAGACTATTTGAGCAGGGAATTATTGGGTCTAGAAGCATTGCCTAGAAGGAAGGCTATGGGCTCCTGGTGAGTCTTTTCCTTTGGTTTCATGGACCCTTTGCCTTATAGGGAAAGTCATAGCTAGAGAAGGGCCAGAGTGGAGCCTTCAGAAGGGGTGCAGTCAGCAGCCAGTAGGGATCAGACCTGAGCAGATTGTCTGCTAGAAGTTGCTTCATCTTCCAAATGGACCCTAAAGTTATATCCCTAATAGCACAAACAGTGCTATTCATTCTACTTAAGGACATTGAGGGCTTCTATTTTCCATTGGATAAAATCCAACATCTTTACTAATGCTTCAAAATTCCCTAACAATCTTATTCAAACTACTCTCTGTAGCCTTATCTGCCATAATCCAGAATATCCACCACCCTTTATTGGTCAAACTGAATTACTTGTGAAAATTTTATGTAATCATCCATAAAACTTCTAATTATGAAATCCAGAGGTCTTTCTGAGTACATCAAGAGCCAATAAATGAATTTTTGACCCAGAAATTCCATTTTTAGAAATTTATCCTAAGGAAATAGTTAAGGATGTGAGTAAAGATTTTGCTACCAGGATGTTCAATACAGTGTTGCTTAAAATATTCTTATTGACCTGAAGGGAAACAAGAGCATTTGCTCATGTCATTTCTCTTTTCTAGAATATTATTACTGCCTGGGGAATGTTATCTCTACATGAAGATAACATGACATAACTTTCATTTGACCAAACAATAGTATCACTGTTAATCACTTCCCCCTCAGTGTTTCTATATTACCTTATTCAAATTTCCATTTTCTTACCCATCATGGCAGTAACTGGCTGTATGTATGTCTTTTTTTCCCTCCATAGAGTGAGAGCTTCTCTGGGCAGAGGCCTCTTCTTATGCATCTTTATCTCATCCTCATTCTCAGCTGATGATCTTTCTTTCTATTTCACAAGGAAAATAGAAGCATTTGGAAGAGAACTTCTGCATGTTCCCATTACCTCTGGCCACCTGCATCTGAACTTATCATCTTTCCTTTCCTCTTATTCCTCTCCATGTTTTTATACAAGGCCAGTGCTCCATTTATACTTTAGATCTCTGCCCTAACCACTTAAGAGCTTCATTCAACAATTCTCCGCTCTCTCTTCCACATTATGAAATTTGACCTCTGTCTTGGATATTGCCATAAATATACAAATATGTTGTCTTATCTTTTTTTAAAAAAAAAACTCTATCCTGGACCTGCCTTCATATCTAGTCTAGTCACTGGCACATGCTCTCCTTTACAATATAATCTATTCCAGCTGTCTCTAGTCTCTCTTCCTGTTCTGTCTTGAAGGCTTTTGTCCCATTCCAAGGTTACCAATGACCTCCATGTCACTAAATCCAGTGGTCAATTCTTATCATTTTACTTTCCCTATGGCTGTGTTTAACATGATTGATCCCTCTGTCCTAGGTGAAACAATTTCTTCTAGAACATCACATTTGCCTGGTCAGTCTCTCTCAGGTTCCTTTCCTTGTTCTCCGATCAACCCTATGCTTTCAACGGTTAAACAGCCAGGGCTTTATCCTTAGATGACTTTATTTACACTCATGTCTTCCTGAAATGATCTCATCCAGTTTTATGACTTTCGTGTCATCTTTCTGCCAAGAACTCCTAAATTTGTATTAGTAGCTCAGACTTCGCCTCTGATCCCAGCCTTGTATGCCCACTTGCCTACTTAATATCTGCATTTGAATGTCGTCTAATAGGCACCTATCTCATTCATGTCCAAACCTGAGCTCCTTTCCTTTTCCCAACCTGCACTCACATCTTCCCCAACTCAGGTACTGGCAACTTCATTCTTTTATTGTCTCAGGCCAGAATCTTAATCACACTAGTCTCCTCTTTTTTCTCATGTATCACTCAAATTACACATATCTTCAAAATCTATCCAGAGTCTGATGACATGTCTAATCACTTGTCATCACCTTCACTGTGGTTCAAGCCAGCATTATCTCTCACTCAGATTATTATAACCCCCAGATGATCTTCTTGTTTCTGCTGTTGGATCCTGCATTTCCTCACTTCCATCACCACCCGTATTTACCAACTGAGCTGCCAAAGTCAACTTGTTAAAACCTTATGTTATATTACAAATAGGGCTTATAAAATAGAGCTTTGTATCTCATGTGAAAGCCAGAGCCTTCACAATGGCCTGCAGGCTCCGTGTGATTGGCTCTATCACCTCTCTGTCTTCATCCCTCCTTACCCTGTCTCTCTCCTATTCTTCTCCAGCCACACTGGCCGCCTTTTAATTGAATTCATCAGGAAAGCTCCTGCCTCAGAGCCTGTGGTCCTGCTAATTCCTTTGCTTTAATCATTCCTCATTAAATCTCATGGCTTGCTTCTTTACTCCTACAGACGGTTGTTCGGATGTCATTCTATCACTGAGCCCTTTCCTAATAGTCTACATGAAATAGTAGCCTCCACAGATATACACATCACCTTTCTCTGTAACTCTCATTCTTTTTTCCTTGCTGTATTTTTTCCTCCACAGCATTTATCACCATCAGACATGTTGTATATTTTCTTTTAAAAAATCAGTTTTTTATCTGTCTCTCCCAACTAAAATGTTAGCTCCAGAAGGGCAGAGCTTTGTCTGTTTCATTCACTGTTCTATTCCTGTTAACCTGAATGGTGCTTGTCATATAGTAAACATTCAATAAATATTCATTGAATGAATAACTGGTGTGTAGGACAACATACACCATCAGGTTATTTTGAGTGTACAGAAAGTAGAAATAATTTTACAGTGTAAACCCCTTATATTCAACACTTACATTCTATCCTTAACATTTTACCATATTTGTTTTAACATATATTTATCCATCTATCCACACGTATTCATCCATCAGTCTCTCTTCTTTTGACACATTTCAAAGTAAATTAACAACGGTTCACTTTCATCAAAATAATTAACATGCATATCATTAACTATAGTTCTGTGTTTATTTATAATATTTTCTCTTGAAAGAAAAGTTTACATAGAACAAAATGTCCAAATCTCAAAAGTACATTCATTATGTTTTAGTAGATGCATACACATGGTTAGCTGAAATACCTATCAATATGGAAAGTGCTACCATCACTCCAGAAAGTTCCTCCAATCTCTTCACATTCACTCCAGCCACTGGAGTGAATCACGTTTCTGATTTTTTTCACCTTTG
Organism: Sapajus apella; assembly: GCF_009761245.1. NCBI lineage: Eukaryota > Metazoa > Chordata > Mammalia > Primates > Cebidae > Sapajus > Sapajus apella. Next base: position 27,958,265 of record NW_022436954.1, read on the forward strand.
CTTAAATTTACCTAATTTACCTAAAGGAATCCTGTAGAAGTTCATATAAGTAAAATCATACAGCTCTTTTCACACAGCATTCTTCTGGTGTTCAACTAAGTTGTTGCATGTAGCAGTGGTTTGTTACTTTTTATAATAGAGTAATATGAATGTAGTATTTCATAGCATGATTATAGGTCAGTTTATTTATCTATTTTCCCATTGACAGACACCTGGCTGTCTCTAATATTTAGCTATTAAGCTGCTGTGAACATTGTCATATAAGTATTTTGGGGGGTGCTTCACATAGAAGTTCAGTAATTCCAGTACCATCTATTTAAAATAAAATTCCTTCCCACGGGAAATTGGATTGCTTTGGTATCTTTGCTGAAAAATAAGATGACTGCATAATTGGAAGTCTATTTCTAGGCTCCCTATTTTGCTCTTTTAATATATTTTTTGATTTTTGTTATAGATTGAATGGTGTTATCCCCGAAACATATATTGAAGTCTTAACTTAAAATCCCTAACAGCTCAGAATGTGACCTTATTTGAGAATAGGGTTGTTGCAGATTTTGTAAGTTAAGATGAAGTCATACTGGGGTAGGGTGGGCCCCTCATTTAATACAACTGGCATCTTTATAAAAAAGATGGCATGTGAAAACAGAGACACACAGAAAACAGCCATGTGATGACAGAGACAGATAGCAGATTGATGCATCTACAGGCCAAGGAACACCGAAGACTGTCAAGAACAACCAGAAGCCAAGAAGAGGTAGGGAAGAGCTTCTCCTTTAGAGCCAGCAGAAGAAGCAGGTCCTTGCTGACTCCCTGATTTCAACTTCCATCCTCTAGAACTGTGGGACAATGTTGTAAAAAAACACCCAGTTTGTGGCACTTTGTTACATACCCCTTGAAAACTAGTAAAAATACGTATCCATGTACCATAGTCTTAATTACTGTAGCTTTACAATAAGTCTTCAAATTTTGTGTATGTCCTGCAAGGTCAATCTTTTCTATGACTGTTTTGGACATTCTAAATCACTTGCATTTCCGTATATATTTTAGGATCACCTCGTCAATTTCTACAAGAAAGCCTGCTGAGATTGAGATGGAACTTGCATTGAATCTGTAGGTTACTTGGGGAGAATCAAATCTTAATAATTAAATGTTTTCAATCTGTGAACATAGTATATTTCTGTACTTACTTAATTCTTCTTTCATTTCTCTCAGCAGTGTTATAGTTTTCAATGTAGAAATCCTGTGCATATTCTAATCTATCTATTAATAAAAATATTGTTTGTTAATGCAATTGTTCATAAAATTGTATTTAAATTTTTGTTTTCTAATTATTTGCTTCTGATATATAAAATACAATTGATTTTTGTATACTATTAACCTTTCATCTTGTGACTTTGCTAAGTTTACTTATTAATTACAATGGTCATTTTATAGATTTCTTAGGATTTCATATGTAAGAAGTGCTTCATCTGAAATGCAGTTTTCATTATTCCTTTTTACTCTTTATGACTTTTATTTATCTTAAATACACATATTATCATTATATGAGGTCTAGGTGGTAGAATTCATTCTCTCAGTGCTATGTGGGATCTTTAAAAGGAGATTCCTTATGTGTTTACCTGCCTTTACTAATGTCTTGAGATTCTGCTCAGGCAGGCAGGAGTTTTTCTCTCCTTGGTATTTCATATTACTTTCCTTGAGCTGACTTGTTACTGCTTCATTTTGCTTCTATTTAAATTAGAGAATCATAGTGAAAATTCTCAGAAATATGCCTGCTCGCATTCTTTCTCCAGCGTTTATTATTCAGGGAAGGGGTGAGATTAAGGAAGATGATGCTGAGCTGTCTTGGGATTTTCTCTTTCTTTTCTAGTTACTATCTTAATTTTTTTCACATGATATTATACTCATCTTTGTATAACTAAGACATTTTTATGCTTCTTTCAAAACTCCTTTTATTTTGTGCAGTATTTGGGGGACGATGTGCTTATGATATGGTTTAATTTTTCTACCTTTATCAAGAATTTTCATGCTTAATCTTTAGAGCCAAGACCTCAAACACAAATGCTGAAGAAACTAAAAGACAACATAAATGAATGAAATGAGCTGGGTGAAGACTGTGGAAAATGGAGATCACAGAGTTTGTCTAGAAAAAGACCTCACTACACTGCTCCTGTGAAATGTTACCATGTAGGAATGTGGCCAGGACCTATGATTTTTGAAGAAAAGCTGAAAATCAGATTTTTAAAATGTGATGTTAAATGTATCTATTTTTAAGTATTGGTGACTAGTTTAAATTTTAAAAATATACTGAAGGCAAAAATAAATATCTACACACTGGATGGAGTGGGCAGGCTATCAGTTTCCTTCAGACAATCACTTCATAGACGGTTTAGCTAGTCCTTTGATGCTATTGTAAGATAGAATGGAATTTTAACCTAGATAGATCATTCTGGTGCAGTTCAACAACAAAAAAAAAATGGTGAAGTCAATCAGATAACAGTGATCTAGGGTTTAATATTGTAAAAGGAGACAGGATCTGTACTTTAGAACATCATATACCTCTAATTCTCCAGTATCATCTGCCTTGGATGGCTGTAAAGGAGGGATTTAAAGCCCATTCTGTTCCTCTTTTGTGATTGACACAGTTATAATATCTGTCAGAATTGGCTTCAGGAAAATTGCAGATAGAGAAGAGAAAACATTGTTTTCTCGAAGCGTGGATCCAGAGAAATCTATTGGCTTAGTGAGACTAGTATATACTCTGCAAAAGGATCAAGAGAAAATGCACGGTAATAAATAAGTGCTTATACACTTGGCTCTGTTACCTATCCATATAGCCAATCCTTATATATACTTAACTTTTTATCCATTCATTCATTTCATCCACCAATATATCCACCCACCTTAGACCCCATTAATATAAAATTTAAAACTTCTGAGTGGTTCCCAATCCTGACTGTGCATCTGAATAAGCTAGGAAACTTTTAAAAATAAGGCACACAAGATTAACACTTCTGAGCATGGATAATTTACTCCCTCACTGTAAATAACTAGAAAACTATACAATATACATGAAATCATTGGTTTCAGATCTTTGGCAGCAGCCAGTACATAAATGTAATATCTGAGAGAAGAGAAACAAAAGAGATGATTCCTATGAGTGCCCTGTCTTTCTTGAAAGACATTCTAGACTACAAGGCAGAGAAGGAGATCATGATAAGTATGCAGTAGTCTTGATGAGTTTTTGATGTCGGAGTTAAATAAAGCGGAGGTGGTTGGAAGTTCTGTGTTAGAGTTCTGAAGAGAAGAAAGCTTTACAGAAAAAAAACTACAAAAATATAAATAGATGTCTGTATTAGTCTATTCTCAGACTGACATAAAGACATAACTGAAGTTGGGTAATTTATGAAGAAAAGAATTTTAATCAACTCATGGTTTCACAGCCTATACAGAAACCATGGCTGGGAGCCCTTAGAAAACTTATAATTATAAGCAGAAGGTGAAGGAGAAGAAAGCACATCTTCCATGGTAGGCAGGAGGTGAGGGTAAATGTGAAATGTCACACACTTTTCAAACAACAAATCTCATGTGAAATCAAACATAAGCACAGCAAAGAATAAGAGAATAAGTCTGCTTCCATGATTCAATTACCTCCCACCAGGCCCCTCATCCATCACTGGGAGCCACAAATTGACATGACATTTGGGTGGGGATACAGAGTCAAACCATCTCATTCTGTCCTGGCTCTTCCCAAATTACATGTCCTTCTCATATTTCAAAACATAATCATGCCTTCCCAACAGTCCCTCAAAATCTTAACTCATTACAGCATTAACTCAAAAGTCCAAATCCAAAGTTTAATCTGAGACAAGGCATGTGTATTCTGCCTATGAGCCTATAAAATAAAAAACAAGCTAGTTACTTTCAAGATACAATGGGGTACAGACATTGGGTAAATACTCCCTTTCCAAAAGTAAGAAATTGGCCAAAACACAGGAGCTACAGATCCCATGCAAATCCAAAGCCCAGTAGGGCAGTTGTTACATCTTAAAGCTCCAAAATAATCTCCTTTGACTCCATGTCTCACATCCATGTCACACTGATACAAGGGGTGGGCTCCCAAGGCCTTGGACAGCTCTGTCCCTGTGGTCTGCAAGGCTCAGCTCACACAGCTGCTCTCAAGGGCTGACGTTGAGTGCCTGCAGCTTTTCCAGGCTCATGGTGTAAGCTGTCAGTGAAACTACCATTCTGGTGTCTGGAGAATGGTGGTCCTTTTCTCACAGCTCCACTAGGCAGTGCTCTAGTGGAGACTATGTGTGGCGGCTCCAACCCCACATTTCCCCTTTGAACTGTTCTAGCAAAGGTTCTCCATTAGGGCTCTGCCCCTGCACCAAAATTCTGACTGGACATCTAGGTATTTCCATACATCCTCTGAAATCAAGGCAGAAGTTCCCAAGTCTCCACAGCTGCCCTCTGTATGCCTACAGGCCCAACACCATGTGGAAGTTGCCAAAACTTGGAGTTTGCACTCTCTGAAGCAAGGACCTGAGCTATACCTTAGCTCCTTCTAGCTATGACTGGAGCTGGATCAACTGATACACAAGGAGCCATGTTCTGCGGTTGCACAGAGCAGCAGGGCCCCAGGACTGGCCTATGAAATGATTTTTCCCTCCTACACCTCCAGGCCTGTGATGGGAGGAGATACTGTGAAGGTCTCTGAAATGCCCTAGAGGCATTTTCCCCATTCCCTGGCTATTAATATTTGGCTCCTCCTCTTTACTTATGCAAATTTCTGCAGTGGGCATGAATTTCTCTACAGAAAATGTTTTTTTCTTTTCTATCACATGGTCAGGCTGCACATTTTCCAAACTTTTATGCTCTGCTTCCCTATTAAAAATAAGATTCAAATTTCACAGCATCTCTTTGTGAACGCATATAAGCATTTGTTGTTAGAAGCAGCCAGGCCACATTACTGAACTCTTTGATTCTCAGAAATTTCTTCTGTTAGATACCCTACATCGTCTCTCTCAAGTTCAAAGTTCCACAGATCCCTAGAGCAGGGTCACAATGTTGCCAGTCTCTTTGCTAAAGCATAGCAAGAATGACCTTTACTCTAGTTCTCAGTAAGTTTCTCATCATCATCTGAGACCTCCTCAGTCTGGACTTCACTATCCATATCACTATTAGTATTTTGGTCAAAACGATTCAACAAATCTCTAGGAAGTTCCAAACTTTCCCTCAACTTCCTGTCTTCTTCTCCGCCCTCCAAACTGTTCCAACCTCTGTCTGTTACCCGGTTCCAAAGTCACTTCCACATTTTTAGGTATCTTTATAGCAATGCCCCGTTGCTCAGTACCAATTTTCTATATTAGTCCATTATCACGCTGCTATAAAGACATACCAGAGTCTAAGTAATTTAGGAAGAAAATAAGTTTAATTTACCCATGGTTCCACAGGCTGTACAGGAAGCATGGCTAGAGAGGCCTTAGGAAATTTACAATTATAGCAAAAGGTGAAAGGGAAGCAAATGTGTCTTACATGGTAGGCAGGGGAGTGGGGGGGCAAGTCCCACACACTTTTCAAACAAACTGATCTCATGAGAACTTTATCACAAGAACAGCAAGGGGTAAATTCACCCCCATAATTAAATCACCTCCCACTCAGTACCTCCATCAACACCAGGAACCACCACTTGACATGAGATTTGGGTGGGGACACAGAGCCAAGCCATATCAATATCCTCCTGAACGTTTCCTGAATACTAGAATTCACATGTGTAGAGTTAAATTTCATGAGTGGGCTCAAAGAGTAACTAAGAATCTATGAGAAGAATGGTTCCCAGAGCTTACTCATACAGAGGAAGTTTCCACCTTCAAGTAGAATAGAGAATCCTCATTGATCACTTTTTGAATGCAGTGAAGATCCCTAAAAACTTATTAATGAAGATAAAACTTATTTGAAATTAAATGACTCTTAAAGGCTCTGCTAGACCCACTGCAATAAGCTTAAAAACAAGACTGAAAAAGATAACACTGAATCACAAGAAACCTAACTCTCTTTCAGAATAAAACCTTACTCTTTAAGGTAAAGAAAAACAACAAAATCCAGATATTGAACAACATATAAGTCATATTATCAAGTATCAAATAAAAATTTCTTAGACATTGAAAGCAGGAAAATGTGATCCATAACCAAGAGAAAAATCAGTTAACAGAAACAGATCCATAAATGACAAAGATGTTATAAGTAGCAGAAAAGAACATTAAAGCCACTATTTTAACTATGTTCAAATATTTAAAGGAAAACGAAATAGAAGAGGAATGTACAATATTTTTAAATAAAAAAATTTAGAGATAAAAACAATATCTGAAATAGAAAATTCACTGGATAAGATTAATAGCAGATTAGACACTTTAGAAGAAAAGATTGGTGAGCTAGAACATGGAACAATAGAAACTATTCACAGTGACTCTTACAGAGAGTAAATATTGAAAAGAAATAAAGCCTCAGTGACATGTGGGACAATATTAAGTGGCCTAATATTTATGTAATTGGAGTCCTATAAAGAGAAGGAAGGGTAAATACTTTTCAAGAAATATGGCCAAAAGATTTACAAATGCAATAAATCTCAGGTCCCAGTATTTCAATGAAACAACAAAAAAAACAAGCACAAGCAATACAAGATAAAGACATATGATAATCAAATTGCTGAACACTAGAGATGATCTGAAAAATCTTTAAATTATCTGTATATATTATATGCAAAGAAACAAAGATCAGAGTGATAGTACTCTTTTCATTAGAATCTAGGCAAGTGAGAAGAGAAAATACCACTTTTAAACTCTGAAAAACTTTTGCCAACCTAAAAGTCTACACCCAGCAAAAACATCTGTCATAAATGGAGATGAAGTAAATATATTTCAGTCAAAGCACAGTTAAGACTTACTGCCATTACACCTTCATTATAAGAATTGATGTAGAAGTTCTTTAAGAGGAAGGACACTCATACAAGAAATAAATGTGGATATAAATTAAGAAATAAAGAGAACTGAAAATAGTAAACATGTAAACAAATAAAATACTTTCATTCTATTTTCTTAATTTTGTTAAAAAACAGCTGTCTGTTTAATGCCAAAGTAATATCAATGTGTTGTGGGGTTTATAACAAAAATAAATTCTATGACAATAATACAAAGAACAGTAGGAAAGAATTTAAAGACTATTATTGCACATTTTACAGCAAACATTGAAAATATAAATAAAAATAAAAATAAGGAGGAATATGTAGTACGATAAAACTAAAGATACTTAATTTTAAAAATTTTTAAAAAGGACAGAAAAAAAGAAAAGAAGAGCAATGAACACATGGCATAAATGTAAAATAAATAATAATAAAATAGACGTAACCATGATCAAATTGATAATTGCATTAAATGTAGGTGTTGTAAACACCCCATTTAAAAGGCAGAGATTTTCAGAATGGATAAGAAAGTAAGAAAAGACTATGTATGTACATATACATGTATATATTTTTTCTATGACACTAAGTTTTATTAAATATTTCACTAAAGTCAAATTTCTAGGAATGAAGGAGTCCTACTTAGAAGACACAAAAGTTCATGAAGGCCCTATATCTCATAGTGAACCACTAGCTCAGGTTCTTTGGTGGGATCAGTGCCTTGTCCCAGGTACTGATTATTAAAAGGATACTGCTTTAGCCCCACAGACTTGTAGGTAGGATGATTCTCTTCCAAATAGAACATAAAGTTCATGAAAGGCAGGAAGCTGAAGAGATTATTGTACATGATATTCTAAGAAATAGGGGTGGAGGGCCATATCCACATGGTTCCTGATATACATGTCCAGATGCCAGTATATCAGTTTACTCCAGTTCAACCTCAAGTCTTGGTGGTCCAGATCAAACCATAGATCCCTCTTTTACTGTGAGTGGTCAAGGAACTTTGAGCAGTCACCATACCCAAGTCATCATCCAAGAAAGGCTGATAGTCTTCCACACACATATTATACTTCTTGGCAACGGTGGCCCATTCTTCTGGGGTCTTGGAATAAAACCTGAGGGGAATGGCCTTGATCATGTGGCAGGTTGTCCATGCACCCAATGACACCACATTCTGGGTTGCCCTTTGTAGCTACCAGATTCCCAGGACCCCTGTCCTGGCTATTTTCATCTTCACCCAAAACTATATTATGCCTAAAAGTAACCTAGTTCAAATAAAAACACACCAGGCTGGGTGCGTTGGCTCACGTTTGTAATCCCTGCACTTTGGGAGGCCAAGGCAGGAAGATGACCTGATGTCAGGAGTTCAAGACCAACTTGGCCAAGATGGTGAAACCCCATCTCTTCTAAAAATACAAAAATTAGCCGGGCGTGGTGGTATGCACCTGTAATCCCAGCTACTTGGGAGCTGAGGAAGGAGAATTGCTTGAACCCAGGAGGCAGATGTTGCAGTGGGCCAAGATTGCACCATTGCACTCCAGCCTGGGCAGCAAGAGCAAGTCTCCATCTCAAAAAAAAAAAAAAAAAAAAAAAAAAAAAAAAAGGCACAAGTAAATTAAAAGTAAAAGGATAAAGTAATACATCATGAAACACTAACCAAAGATGTCTAGAGTAACTATATTCTTATCCAACAAAGTAGACTTTAAAATAAGGAATATTACCAGAAACAAGAAGAGACATTTCTTAGTGATAAAGGGTCAATTTATCAAGAATAAAAATCTTAATTTTAGTGCATGCATCTAATAAAAGTTTTAAATACATGATACAAAACCTGAATTTGAAATTAAAAATAAAAGAAATTGACAAATCAACAAATATAGCTGGAAACACTATCATTACTCTCACAATAATTGATAACAGAAATAGATAAATTAGTGAAGATATAGATGACTTTTAAAAGGCTATTAACCAAAACTGACCTAATTGACATTTATAGAACTACACGCAACAGCAGAATACATATTCTTTTCCGTTGTTCATAAAACATTCACCAGGACAAACTATATTTTGAGATAGAAACCTGTTTCAATGAATTCATAAGCATTGAAATCACACAGAGTTGTTCTTTCAATAAGATGGGATGAAATTAGAAATCTATAACAAAGATATTTGCATAATGCCAACTCTAAAAAAACATATGGAAACTAAACAGCGTATGGAAATTAAACATTACATTTCTAAGCAATTAATGGGTCAAATAAAAAATTATAAAGGAAATTAGAAAATATGTTAACTGAATAAAAATGAAAACACAAAATATGAAAACTTTTAAGCTGCAGAAATTAGAAAATATTTTAATTGAATAAAAATGAAGACACAAAATATGAAAACTAAGCTGCAGCTAAAGTAATTATAAGAAAATTTATATTATTAAGTGTATACCTTAAAAGAAGGAAAGTGCAAGATAATTTATCTAAGCTTCTATCTTAGTAATCTAGAGAAATAAGAGAAAACTAAACCCAAAATAACAAGAAGAAAATAATGAAAATAAGACACAACTCAATGAAAGAAAATAAACAAACTATAGAGAAAATTGATTACAACAAAGATATTCTTTGAAAAGATTATTGAAGTTGACATATCTAGACTTATCAAGAACAAAGACAAAAGGTACAGATTATCAAGAAAATGAGGGATCAGAGCAACATGGCCAAACAGAAATCTGCACCAATTATCCCCCCACCAAAGGAACACCAAATTTTAACAACTAACTATGCACCAAAAAGCACTATCAGATGAACCAAAAATGAGGTGAGCAATCACAGTACCTGATTTTAATTTTACGTTGCCGAAAGGGACATTGAAGAGGGTAGGACAGACAGTCTTGAATTGCCTATGCCACTCTTCCTCCACTCCCTGGCAGTGGCTGGATGGCAGAGAGAAAGAAGCTGTGCACTTGAGGTAGGGCAAGCACAGTGATTAGGGGTCTTGGCATTGAACTCAGTGCTGCCCTGTCACAGCAGGGAGCAAAGCCTTGCTTGGTTCAGCTGGCACCCACCCGCAGAAGGAGCATTTGGACCAGTCCCAGGCAAAGGGGAATTGCCCATCCCAGTGGTTGGAACTTGAGTTTCAGCAAACTTTGCCACTGCAGGCTAAAGTGCTCTGGGGTTCTAGGTAAACTCAAATGCAATCTAGGACACAAGTACTACAATTTCTAGGTGAGTCCTAGTGCCAAGGCTGGACTTACAGCCAGTGGACTAGGGCAGCACATGACCTAGGAAGACACCAGCTGGGGCAACTAAGGGAGTGCTTGTGCCACCACTCCCTGACACCCAAGCAGTGCAGCTTGTAGCAATGATAGTAACTCCTTTCTTCTGCTTGAGGAGAGGAGAGTAAAAAGTAAAGAGGTATGTGTCTTGTGTCTTGGATACTAGCTCATCCACAGTAGGATAGTGCACCAGGCAGAGTTGTCAGGCCCCTATTCCAGGCCCTAGTTCACAGACAACATTTTGAGACACACCCTGGGCCAGCAGGAAACTCACTGCCTTGAAAGGAAGGACCAATCCTGACAGAAATAATTACCCGCTGACTAAACAGGCTTTGGGCCCTGAATAACCAATAGCAATACCCGAGTAGCACATCGTGGGCCTTGGATGAGACTCTGAGACATGCTGGCTGCAGGTGGGACCCAGTACATCCCTGGCTATGGTGGCTATGGTGAAGGATCTTCTGCTTGAGAAAAGCAGAGTGAAAATTAAAGGAGATTTTCTCTTGAACTTTAGATAACAGCTCAGTCACAATGGGGTAGAGCACCAAGCAGCCTCTTGGGGTTCCTGAGTCTAGGCCTAGACTCTTAGACAGCATTTCTGGATTTTCTCTGGGACAGAAGGGAAGGACACAAACCTGGCTGGCTTCCTCACCTTTTGATTTTAGAGCCCAAAGGCCTTGAGTGAACATAGGCCATAGCCAGGTAATGATTACAGCAGGCACTGGGCAAGACTCAGTGCTATGCTGGCTTTAGGTCTGACTCAGCACAGCCCCAGTCGTTGCAGTCACAGAGCTTCTTGTGTCACCCCAGCCCCATCTGGCTCAGCACACAGAGAGAGAGACTCCATTTGTTAGGGAGAAAGTAAGAAAAGAGAACAAGAGTCTCTGCCTGATAATCCAGAGAATTCTTCCAGCTGTTATCCAAAACCACCAAAGCAGTACCTCTACAAGTCTACAAGAAACACAGCAATTTGGGGCTTGGGGACTAAGTCTCTCTGAATACCTGGAAAGCCTTCCCAAGAAAGACGGGCACTAACAAGCCCAGACTGTAAAGACAATAATGAATGCCTAACTTTTCAATGCCCAGAAACTGATGAACATCCACAAGCCTTAAGACTATACAGAAAAATAAGACATCACCAAATGAACTAAATAAGGCACCAAGGAGCAATTCTGGAGAAAAAGAGCTATGTGACCTTTCAGAAAGAGTATTCAAAATAGCTGTTTTGAGAAAACTCTAAGAAATTCAAGATAACACAGAAAAGAAATTCAAAATTCTAGCAAATAAAGTTAACAAAGAGATTGAGATTGAAATAATTAAAAAGGAATCAAGTAGAAATTCTAGAGTTGAAAAATGCAAGTGACATACTGAAGAATGCGTCAGAGTCTCTTAATAGAAGTCTTGATCAAGCAGAAGAAAGAATGAGTGAGCTTGAGGACAGGCTATTTGAAAATACAGTCAGAGGAGACAAAAGAAAAAGGAATGAAGTATACTTACAAGATCTAGAAAATGGATTCAAAAGGGAAAATCTGAGAGTTATGCTCCTTAAAGAGGAGGTACAAAAGCATATCAGGGTAGAAAGTTTATTCAAAGGAATACTATCAGGGAACTTCCCAAACCTAGGTAAAGGTAACAATGTTCAAGTACAAGAAGGTTATAGAACACTAAGCAGATTAAACCCAAAAAAGACTACCTCAAGGCATTTAATAATCAAACTCCCAAAGGCTGAGGATAAAGAAAGGTTCCTAAAAGCATCAAGAAAAAAATCATACAATGGAGCTTTAATACATCTGGCAACAGACTTCTCAGTGAAGACCTTACAGGCCAGGAAAGAGTGGCATGACATAGTTAAAGTGCTGAAGAAAAAAACCTTTTACCCTAAAATAGTATATCCAGCAAAAATATCCTTCAAGCATGAAGGATAAATAAAGACTTTCCCAGACAAACAAAATAGCTGGAGACTTCAACACCCCATCTTCAGCATTGGACAGACCTCCCAGACAGAAATTCAACAAAGAAACATCACAATCAATTTGCACTATAGAAAAAATAAACCTAATTAATCTTTACATACAATTTTCTCCACTGGGCACAAAATACACATGCATCTCCTAAACAATGTTATCATTGTCAAAGAAAGACAATGTGTTAGGTCACAGGCAAGTTTTAAAACAGTCAAAAATTAAAATAATAACCAGCATCTTCTCTGACCACAATGGAATAAAACTAGAAATCAAAAACAAGGGAAATTTTGGAAACTATACACCCACATAGAAATTAAACACTATGCTCCTGAATGACTGGTTGATCAATTATGAAATTAAGAAGAAAATTGAAAAATTAAAAAATTTCTTAAAACAAATGACAATGGAAACACAACATCCCAAAACCTATGGGATGCAGCAGAAAACCTATGGGATGCAGTGCTAAGAAGGAATTTTATAGCTATAAGTGCATACATTAAAAAAAAAAAACTTCAAATAAACAATCTAACAATGCATCTTAAAGAAACAGAAAAGCAAGAGAAAACCAAACCCCAAATTGGTAGAAGAAATAATAATAATAAACATCAAAGGCCAGGCGCGGTGGCTCAAGCCTGTAATCCCAGCACTTTGGGAGGCCAAGAGGCGGGTGAATCACGAGGTCAAGAGATTGAGACCATCCTGGTCAACATGGTGAAACCCCGTCTCTACTAAAAATACAAAAAATTAGCTGCGCATGGTGGCACGTGCCTGTAATCCCAGCTACTCAGGAGGCTGAGGCAGGAGAATTGCCTGAACCCAGGAGGCGGAGGTAGCGGTGAGCCGAGATCGCGCCATTGCACTCCAGCCTGGGTAACAAGAGCGAAACTCTGTCTCAAAAAATAAATAAATAAAATAATAATAATAATAAACATCAAAGAAGAAATAAATGAAATTGAAAGAAACAATACAAAAGGTCAATAAAATGAAGTTTGTCTTTTGAAATGAACAAAATTCATAAACCTTTAGCCAGACTTACAGGTAAAAGAGAAGACCTAAATGAAATTAGATATTTTAAAAAGAGACATTACTGATATTGCAGAAATTCCAAGGATTATTAATGGCTACTATAATCGTTTGCCAATAAATTGGAAAACCTAGAGGAAATGGGTACATTCCTAGACACATAAAACCGACCAAGTTTGAGCCATGAAGAAATCCAAAACCTAAACAGACCAACAACAAGTGACAAGATCAAAGCCATTAATAAAATGTTTCCCAGTAGAGAAAAGCCTGGGACCTGATGGCTTCACTGCTGAATTCTGCCAAACATTTAAAGAAGAACTAATACAAATCCTACTCAAACTATTTTGAAAAATAGAAGAGGAGAGAATACTTCCAAATTAATTCTACAAGGCCAGTATTACCCTAATACCAAAACTAGACAAAGACATATTCAAAAAAAGAAAACTACAGGCCATTATCTCTGATAAAAATTAATGCAAAAATTCTTAACAAAATACTAGCAAACTGAATTCGATAAAAAGATCATTCATTATTACCAAGTGGGATTGATTCTATGGATACAAGGATGGTTCAACATTTGCAAATCCATCATTGTGATACATCTTACCAACATGATGAAGGACAAAAGCCATATGATCATTTCATTTGATGCTGAAAAAGCATTTGATAAAATTCAACATCCTTTCATGATAAAAAAAAGAAAAAAACTGAAAAAACTGGGCATAGAAGGAGCATAGTTCAACATAATAAAAGCCATATACGACAGGCCATCAGCTAGTATCATACTGAATGGGGAAAAAACTAGAAGTCTTTTCTCTAACATCTGGAACAAACAAGGATGCCCACTTTCACCATTGTTATTCAATGGTGAATAACGAATTAGTACTGCAAATCCTAGCTAGAGGAATCAGACAACTGAAAGAAGAAAAGGACATCCAAATTGGGAAGAAATAGGTCAAATTACCCTTGTTTGCAAATTATTATCTTATATTTGGAAAAACCTAAAGACTCCACCAAAAAACCATTAGAACTTATAAACAAACTTAATAAAGTTGCAGGATACAAAATCAACATACGAAAGTCAGTAGCATTTTTACATGCTAACAGTGTACAATCTGAAAAATAAATTTAAAAAGTAATCCTCTTTGTAATAGCCACAAATGAAATTAAATAACTATAAAATAACAAAAAGAAATGAAAGATCTCTGCAAAGAAAACTAGAAAACACTAATGAAAGAAGTTGGAAAGGACACCAAAAAATTGAAAGCTATTTCATGTTTGTTGATTGGAAGAATCAACATAAGTAAAATATCCATACTGTCACAGGATACTTAGGATGTTGCTTTGCCAGCCAGAAACCTCTGTGGCCAGTGGCACCTTTGCCCGAGTTTTGCTTGGGCCCACTGGGCTCGTTTCACCCACTCAGCCTGGCAGACTGCGCTGGACTTTCACTACCAGCTCCAATCCCATTCCTGGCAAGGGTAAGCCAGGTATGGTGTGGTGAGGGGTGCGTGACAAGGGAATACAGGGCCTGGACACTGCACACAGCCAGGAACACTGGCTGCAGTGGGGCAGGCCACTCCAGACGCCGGCACAAGCACTGTCTCCCTGCTGCGGCTAGACTAGACATAACACATGTGGTATGGGGGCCTCAGCAGCAGCAGCAGGGGTCTTCTGTGTCAGCACCTGCCTGAGCATGCGCACACCCAACCAAGTAGTGACAGCACCCGGGCTCAGCCATAACTCTACTCCGAAATCGGAGTGGGCACCAGGAGTGGGGAGAGCCCAGGCAGAGGGAACAGGCATTTCTGAGCCTGTGGGGGTAGGGGCACTTTCTGGGTCCCTAAGACCACAGGGATGCCTGTGCAGCTGCACCTGGAAGCGTGGGACTCCGGCCTATTCCCGGCTCCCGTGGGCTCCACAGAGCACACAGCCCTGGCCAGGCTTCCTCTGCTGCAGCCAGAATCTTTGTGGCAGCCGCTCCAGATGGGCCACTGCTGCCATCAATAATATCAAAAGCAATCGACAGATTCAATGCAATCCTTATCAAATGATCAATGGCATTTTTCACAGAAATAGAAAAAATATACTAAGGTTTATATGGAACCACAAAATACTCAGAATAGTCAAAGTTATCCTAAGCAAAAATAGCAAAAGTGGAGAAATCACTGACTTCAAATTATAACCACAGAGCTATGGTAACCAAAACAGCATGGCACTGTTATAAAAACAGACACATAGACCAATGGATTAGAGCAGAGAACCCAGAAATAAATTTATACACCTACGGCAAACTCATTTTCAACAAAGGTGCCAAGAACACACATTGGGGAAAAGACAACCTCTTCAATAAATGGTGCTGGGAAAACTGGATATCCATATGCAGAAGAAGGAAACTCGATCGCTATCTCTTGCCATCTACAAAAATCAAATCAAAACAAATCAAAGACTTAAAACTAAGAAACTATTACAAGAAAACATTGGAAAAACTCTCCAGGACATTGTTCTTTAGGTGTGATTTGTGAGATTTTGGTGCACCCATCACCTAAGCAGTGTATACTGCACCCAATGTGTAGTCTTTTATCCCTCACAACCCTCCCACCCTTTCCCCCAAATCCCCACAGTCCATTATATCATTCTTAAGCACTCTCATAGCTTAGCTCCCGCTTATAAGTGAGAACACATGATGTTTAGTTTTCCCTTCCTGAGTAAATTTTTAAAACGTAGATCAAAAAGTACAAGTTTCTTGAAAACAACACAAACTACCAAAAATGCCCCAAAAAGAAATTCAAAAATCTTCACAGTCCTCTATCCATTTAATAAATTGAATTTATAATTTAAAATATTTTTACAAAGAAAATGCTGAGCCCAGATGGTTTCACTGATAAATTCTAACATTAAAAAAAAATGTATCTATTATAAACACGCTTTCAGAAAACAGATGAGTAGAGAATACCTCCTGGTTCATTATATGAAGTCAACATTACCCTCATTCTAAAAACAGAGACATTACAAAAAGAAAAGAAAAGGCAACATATAAATATGCCTCATAAACATGAACTAAAAAATTCTCAAAAAAAAATCTAGCAAATTAAAACCAATAGTATATAAAAAAGATAGCACACAATGACTACATGTGACTGATCCCAGGAAAAGAAAATAATGTTGCAGAAAATACATCTATTGACATAGAAATACACTTACAATAAAACTATGGGAAAATATCAGGCCACAAAAAGTGGATCATGGTATATAATCTCTTTGAAGGGAAAATTCATAAATGTGCACAAATAGAAAAAAAAACCTAAGTGACTTCCCCAGGTTTGATGCAACTGTCTGATCCAAACCTAGAATAACAATGTTTTATGTAAAAACACATAATTTAAAACATATAGTTGAGGTCAAGAAACAAGATTTACCAAGAACATAAGTGTAAAGTTATGAGAGTGGTCAAAACCAAAGATGCACTGAGCTCTGGATCCTGAAGCACCATGTAACAGCTGAGAGTCCACTGTGAGCTAAGGAGAGTTGAAAGGTTTCATCTAAGACAGTATTGTCTGCATTACTGCTTGAAAAGAGACTTCTCTCTCAGTCCCTCTCGTCATGAAAGGAGGCTGACCTGTGTGTCTAGAATAGAACAGACAGAACTTGTGACCTGAAGGTAAACTAAGCCACCTTAGGTTTGTCTTGGGTTGACTTCCCCCAGAAGCCAAGTCTGGGATGAGGTGATGAATTTATTGGAAGTGTTCTTTCAGGAGAAACCCATAACGGAGTGAGGAAAGCAGAATAGTGTAAAAGCAGCAACTAGGCATATCATTTTAGGAAAAGCATAATCCCACAGGGAGCTCTGAAATTTAAAATGTGTCAAAAATTGCCCTGACCAGAAGAAAAGGGATAAGCTCTCACACTCTTGCTTCAGTCAGTCATTGGCCATATGCCAGCTCCCAAAGTGAAGTTGTGAATCCTTCAGAAAAAAAAAAAAAAGAAGAAGCTTCTGTCAGCCAAAGATAATATTTTAGAAAAGACTACAAGAATGATCTATTAGCATCAACACTCAGGGTAGCTGGGTGGGGCCCAAATAGCAACAGCATCTGCTACAGTGGGTGGTTCTATCTGTGATATCCTGAATTGTGGCAGGAGCAGGAGCTCCAAAATGCCATTACAGAACTTGATTCTAAATGGTAAGGCTTAGGAAAGCCAGGCAGAAACAATCACAAAACTACAAAAAACAGTGTGAACACAGAGGTTTGTGTATGAGGTAATAAGAATAAAAATAAAATGCTAAATAAATAAATCACGCACGCAATGATATTTTATACCAAAATCCACTACACATAAAGAAATCAGATACTAACAAAGATAGCAAACAAAACCAACAATCGGGACACAGATTCACTCTAAACAAAATTAATGTTATGCAGCAATATGACAAAGACTTTCAAATAAGTTTTCTTAAGATACTGAAATAACAACAACAAAAAAACAACTTTCAAGGAAGAAAAAATTATGCAACAAAAATAAAAATCAAACAAGAAAAACAGGATGAAAAAGAATAAGTTGCTGGGTATATACCCAAAAAAATAGAAATCATTCTGCCAGAAAGATGCATGCACATATATATTCATTGCTGCACTCTTTACAATAGCTAAGACATGGAATCAACCTAAATGCCCATCAACGGTAAACTGAACAAACAAAATGTGATATACACACACACACACACACACACACACACACACATATATACACACACAAACACATATATATATACACACACACACACAAACACATATATATATACACACACACACACACACACAAACACATATATATATACACACACATACACACACACATATGTATGTATATATATACACACTCTCACACACACATATATATATACACACACACATATATATGTGTATATATATATACACACACTCACACACACATATATACACACACATACACACACACATATATGTATATATATATATACACACACACACATATATATATACACACACATATATATGTATATATGTGTGTATATATATATATGTACACACACATATATACACACACACAAACACATATATATATATACACACACATATATATGTATATATATACACACACACACATAGATATATACACACACATACACACACACACATATATGTATATATGTGTGTATATATATATATGTACACACACACACACACACACACACCATGGGATCCTATGCAGCCATACAGAAGAAAATCATGCCCTTTTCAGTAATGTGTGTGGAACTAGAAGCCATTATACTAAGTGAATTAATGCAGGAACAGAAAATCAAATATGGCATGTTCTCACCTGTAAGTGGAGCTAGACATTGCATACACATGAATGCAAAGAAGGGAACAACAGACACTGAGGCCTACTTGAGGGTAAAAGGTGGGGGGGGGGCGGTGAGGATTAAAAAACTACCTATTGGGTACTATGCTTATTACCTGGGTGACAAAATAATCTACACATCAAACCCCTGTGACATGCAATTTACCCATGTAACAAACCTGCACGTGTACCCCTTTGAACCCAAGATAAAAGGAAAAATGAAATAGAGTCTAAAAAAGATACGAAAGGTTAATAAAATGAAGTTGTTTTTTAAGATGAACTGCTAGCTAGCACACCAAGAAAACTAGAAGACCCAAATAAACAAAATCAGAAATGGAAAAGAAGACATTACAACTATACAAAAGATCATCATAGACTATTATAAATAACTCTACACTAATAAACTAAACAACCTAGAGGAAATGGATAAATGGTTGTATGAATGGATACACACAACCTACCAAGATTGAACTAGGAAGAAGTAGAAAGCCTGAACAGGTCAATAATGGGGAACAAGATTGAATCAGTAATAAAAAGTTTCTCAACAAACAAAAGCCCTGGCCTGGATGGCATTACTGCTGAAATCTACCAAACAATTCTTCTCAAACTATTCTAAAAAACTGAAAAGGAGTAAATTCTTCTACACTCATTCTATGAGTCCAGAATTACCCTAATACCAAAACTAGACAAGGACACAACCAAAAAAGGAAAACCACAGGCCAGTATTCCTAATGAACATAAATGCAAAAATCCTCAACAAGATACTAGCAAATTGAATCCAGAAACACCTTAAAAAGATAATACACCATGATCAAGTGGGTTTTATCTAGGAATGAAAGTATGTTTTGACCTACACAAATCAATAAACATGATATGTCACATCAACAGAATGAAGGACAAAAATAACTTTTTATATCGATCATTTCAATATATGCAGAAAATACATTTGATAAAATCAACATCTTTTATGATGAAAACTCTTAACAAATTAGGCAAAGAAAAAACAGATCTTGACATAATAAATACCATGTTTTTTATTGTTTATGGGTATTTGTCTCATTTTTTTTTTAAATTATGCTTTAAGTTCTGGGGTACATGTGCAGAACGTGCAGTTTGTTATATAGGTATACACATGCCATGGTGGTTTGCTGCATCCATCCCCCGTCATCTACATTAAGTATTTCTCCTAATCTTATCCCTCCCCAATCCTTCCACCCCCTGCTATTCCTCCCCTCACTCCTCCCTTCCCCCCGCAAGCCCTGGTGTGTGATGTTCCCCTCCCTGTGTCCATGTGTTCTCATTGTTCAACACCCACTTATGAGTGAGAACATGCGGTGTTCGGTTTTCTATTCTTGTGTCAGTTTACTAAGAATGTTGGTTTATTGAAAGAAATAAATAAAGTAAAAACATATATAATTTTTTAAAAGACCATATATGATAAACCCACAGTTAACATCATACCGAATGGGGAAAAGCTGAAAGCCTTTTTCTCTAAGAACAAGGGTGCCTGTTTTCACCACTCTTATTTGACATTGTGTTAGAAGACCTAACTAGAGCAATCGGGCAAGAGAAAGAAATAAAGGCATTATAATTGAGAAAAAGGAAGTTAAATTGTTCTATTTTGCAGATGACATGAAATATAAAAATGTAAGACTCTACCAAAAACTTCTTAGGACTGATAAATTCAGTAAAGTTGCAGGACACAAAATTAACATACAAAAATCAATAATGTTTCTATACACCAGTAACAAACTAGGTGCAAAAGAAATAAAGACAGCAATTCCATTTATATTAGCTAAAAAAATTAAAATACCTAGGAATAATTTTAACCAAGGAGGTAAAAAGCATCCTTTTTGTAGTAAGACTACAAAACACTATCTAAAAAATTGAAGAGGCCACAAAAAATGATACCATGCTAATGGATCAGAGGAACCAATATTGTTAAAATGACCACACTACCCATAGCAGTCTACTGATTCAATGCAATTTCTATCAAAATACCAATCAAATTATTGACAAAAATAGAAAAAATCAAAATTATGGAAAAACAAAAGAGCCCAAATAGAAAATGCGATCCTGAACTAGAAGAATAAAGCTGGAGGTATCATACTACCTGACTTCAAAATATACTACAAAGCTATAGTAACCAAAACAGCATGTCATGGGTATAAAGACAGACACATAGACCAATGAAATAATATAGAGAATCCAGAAATAAATCCATGTGTTTATAACCAACTAATTTTTGACAAAGACACCAATAACATGGGGGAAAGAACACCCTATTCAATAAATAGTGCTAGAAAAACTAGATATAAGTATAAAGGAGGATAAATATTAAATCCAACAATATTTTAATGACGATAATAGATTATGACCAAAAGTAGTTTATCTTAAGACTACAAGGTTAACTCAACATCAGGAAATTAACCAGTTATAATCTAAATTATTAGATGCAACGATCGATAGAAACTTCTTATCTCAATATGTACAGAAAAAGCACCCGATATAATTCTTCATTTATTCATAATTTAAAAAAAACTCATTACTAGGAGTGGACATAAACTCCCTCAGATTAATAAGCAGTGTCTATCAAAAACTTGTGCAAATATGACATTTAAAATGGAACACTTTAGAAGTATCATCTTCTCAGGAACAAGACTGTCATTCTTTATTACCCCTTCTATTCAGCTCTGTCTTGGAGCTAAGTTAGTCACAGAAATCAAGAAAATAAATAAATGTAAAATTGAAGTCAAATCTGTTCTTATTTTCAGAAGATATGCTTGAATTACATACAAAACATGAAAGTAATTTAAAACTGTATGAGAACAAATAAAATAACTTAGCAAGATTTTTGAACATTAAGTAAACATATCAAAAATTAATAGTTTACTCATAAATAAGTAATAACAATTAGAGAAATTGAATAGAAAAAATCCCATTTACAAAACTGCAAAAATGTATAAAGCATTTAGGAATAAATCTAACAAATATGTGAAATTTTCATGATGAAAATTATAAAACATTGTTAAAAGAAACGAAAGAAGATCTAGATAAATGAAGATTATTTGCCGTAGTTATATATGAGAAGGCAGAAAATCTTAAAGACATTAATTATTCCCAAATTAAATTGCTAAAATCAATGCAATTCCAAATAAAATTCTGGTAGGTTTTCTCACTCAGTTTCACAATTTGATCCTAAAATGCATGCAAGAGAAAAAAGGACCAAGAGTAGAAGAAGGAAAGCTGGAGGAGTTTATGAAATACGCAACTGGCGTAGGAACAGACTAATGAATAATTAGAACTGAATAGGGAGCCTAAAAACAGACCTGGCCTATGGGGAAATATACTGCAGATGAGTATGGTGTCATCAAGCACAACAGAATGAATAGATTATGTAGTGAAAGGTGCAGGACGGTTGATTATTTATGTAGAAGACAGAAATTAAAATTACCATACACAAAAAAAGTTCTGGATGAATTAAAAATGTAAATGTGAAAAGCAAACGTAAAATGTTATAATTGGGGAGCATATATTTATGACCTCAGCATAGAAAATATTTATTTATTAAACACAACTTGAGTATAGACCATAAGGAAAAACATGTAAGGTTAATACATCAAAATTAATAACTCATGCACAACAAAAGATATCTCAATCAAAACAAAAGGTAATCTATCTACTGGTATAGATACTTACAAAGTATATAACTAGAAAAGACTCATCTCCAGAGTCTGTTTCAAAAAATGTCTATGATTCAATAAGAAAACAAAATCAATACAATGAAAAAATGGGTCAAGTATATAAACAGGCAATTCACAGGAAGGAAAATCTGAGAAGACAATAAATATATGAACATGTGCTCAAACTCATTAATATCTGCAGAATGTAAATTATAACACTAATGAGATACCATTTCACATCCATCAAATTTATGAAAATTCAAACATTTGGCAATGCCAAGTGTTGGCAAGGATATGCTTGTAGGACAGTAAATTAATACTACTACTTTGAAAAATAATTTGACATTATCTAGGAACTCTGAAGATGCTCATACTCTCTCTAAAATAGTGTTTTAGAGAAACTCTAACTTTTGTGCATGAGGAAATATGTGTAATAATGTCCACTGAAGCTCTTTTTCTGGGAGAGGTTTGGAAATTATTTAAATATCTATCGACAGAAATGAATTAATTCCAATATATTTTCTGGAATGGAATATGTTTAATGGAATACTTAAAATGAAGGTGGATAACCTAGAATGAAGTTGAGAAAATAACAAATACTAATACTGATAAAACACAAATTGCAGAATGATATAGTCATAGGACCATGCAGATAAAATCTTAAAAAGTGCAAAATTTTGCTATTTACAGTTTAGGGATGCATACATAGATAGTAAAAGTATAAAATAAGCATGAGTATTCAGGAGCACAGTTTCTCAGAAGAGAAGCAGAAGAATAGGACTGGGCTAAGGTACCCTGTGGTCTCCAATGGCATCTTTCATTGTAACTCTGTTTCTCAAAAAGAAATAAAAACTCTATATATTCTGTGTTTGAAATATTTCACAATTATTTTAATATAGAAAAGGAAAAGTAAAATTAAAGTTTTAACAGATTTATTTTCCTTTTTCATCTTTGTGGTTGTTCAGAAAGGCCAATTCCTTTTTTTCTGAATATAAATAATTAGGCTTTCTCTTTATCTGAATATTGTGTGAGTGTGTGTGTGTGTGTGTGCAGTGTAGCACATACTCCTTCAGTAATAACAATGAAAGTTAACACAATTGGAAAATTTGTTTCTCCATCAATCATTTAGAATGTTTGGTGGAAAAGTGATTTTCCTGGACTATGCAGATAACTATCTCATAAAGGCCTTGACATGTGTGGACATGACCTCACCCATGGTGATTTCCAGGGTTTGGATGGGAACCAGTTTCTGCCTATTTCACCACCTCAGGAGAAGTGCAAGGTGTTCTTCCTGGGGGCACCCAGTCAGCGCTGCATCTACCTGAGAGTCCCTGCCCAGCCATGCAATCATTTCTGAAACTAATGAGATCAGCAGCTTTTCACGAAACCATGAGTCATACCTATTGGTGAGGATTTCCAGGCTCCAGGAGTGCCTTGAAGTGCCGGCTTCACCAGATGTGCTGGCATCACCAATCCTTCCCCTAATTCTAAGCGCCACATCTGACCCACTGCCAATGGTCACAAGGTCACCAACAGCCAAAAATCATCTTGGGGTTCAGGTAAGAACCTGTAAAATGAATGCAATACCAATTAAAATTCCAGTTGGATTGTTTTCAAGGAACTTGATCATCTAAAATTTATATTGGTTCACAAATAACCAAGACAACATTAACTTTAAGACATGCTAGAAACTGATAATAAAAACAGTGTGGTTATGTTTTAAAAACAAATTAGCCAATGGAAGAGAAAAAATTAGTGTCAGGCAAATAGATAGATAATAGTTTACACATTCCTGAGAGACACTTTGTTTAATAAATATCATTTAGAAAACTGAAACTAGATCCCCATCAAACTCCATAAACAAGAGTAAATTCTAGGTTAATTAGAGGCCTAAATGTGAGCTATAAAACAAAAAAAAATAGAAGAAAATATAGAACATTTTTGTGACCTAGTGGCTGGCAGCAGGGAGAGAGAGAGAGAGAGAGCATTAATAAAAATTCCAGAGCAGAAACCCAATGGCAAAAAAATAAAATCCTTGTTATTTGACTATAACAAAACCACAGATTTTTGTTCATTGAAGGACATTATGAAAAAATTAATAGGTGAATGACAACATTTAAAAGGGAAGTGAGAGAGCACCTCAGAGAAAGATATTTGTAATCTCTAAAACCAATATCAGAAATAGTCAAACAAGTTCAATAAATTTCCCCAAATACAATAGTCCCGATAGGAAATTAGACAGAGGGTATGAAAAGACATTTGCAGAAGAGGAAACACAAAAGATTACTTAGTATATTAAAGACATTCAAAATTACTAGTAATCAGAGAAGAGCTTTTTAAAATTTTAATGTTTTTAATTGATGAATAAAAAGTATATATATTTATGGTGTACAGAATGATGTTTTGAAATATGCATACATTTTGAAATGGCTAAACTGAGCTAGTTACCATACAGTAGTTCCACATACCATTTTATGTGGTAAAAACACTTAAAATCTACTCTCTTAGCAATTTTCAAGTACGTAAAACATTGTTATTAACTATGGTCACCATGTTTAGAGAAAAGTAATTTCAGACAAGAAGATACCACTTTCTGCCTTCTGGACCAACAACAATCTCAAGCTAGACAGTGGAAGTGTTGATGAGGATGAGATGCCACAAGAAAGTTCATTACTGTGGGTGGGAGTTAGGACCCAAAGATTCCAGGTGCACATCCCAACAAATTCTTTACTCAACCCTTTAAGAGATCACGTACAAGAATGTTCACTGCACTGTTATTTGTGGTGGCGGAGCATTGGAGATAACCAGCATATTCATCAGTAGGAGAGGACAGAGATAAATTGTGGAAGACGCTTATCCTGGATCATTACACAGCAATGAGAAGCAATGGGTGCTGTGTAAATATAATAATATGGAGAGACTTTCAAAAATGTTATACTTAGTAAAAAAAAAAATAGAATAAGCTATAAAATCAAACACAATTTGCATAAATTGAAATAAAGTGCATAAACAAAAA
The DNA here is from genome assembly GCF_009761245.1 of Sapajus apella. NCBI lineage: Eukaryota > Metazoa > Chordata > Mammalia > Primates > Cebidae > Sapajus > Sapajus apella. Next base: position 27,983,556 of record NW_022436954.1, read on the forward strand.
CATATATGTGAAGAACACACGTAAAAAGACCTGAATGTGAACCACGACAGCAAACACATTAAATAGAATGGTTGCCCATGGTAAGAGGCATGGAAATCGGAGTGGGTAGGAAAATAAAAGACAATACATAAATAAGTAAAATTTAAGAAGAAATCCTTCAAGGATTAATAGTAATTATGTTACATAAATTGTGGACTATGATTAGCTCTGCAGCTGAGAATGCTCTTGCCCTGTAAGTGCTCATTCCCTCATAGGGAAAAATATACTACATATGTCAAAGAAATTATACATATATGGAATTATGGTGTTTTGTAAAGAGATGGTCAATATATAGATGTTTGTATTAAGCCAGGAAAACTGTGATAAAAAGCCATAACACAGGGTGTATTACAACATAATGCAGAGTGACCAACATCTACTTTTGCACAGACTGAACTCATTATATTCCTTCCTCTGGGGGTATATTAGTGGCATGGTTTACACAATGAAAAAATCTAGGCATAAGTTGTCTGAGACAATGCATCATAGATGTATGTGTACAGATTTATGGAAATGCATTAAGAGTACCTAGTTTTTTGCAATTTTCATCAGCACTTTGAACTACACTTTGATAATGAGAGCCAGCACTTTGAACATATTACCTATTGTATGTAATATCAATAAAACATTTATTATGTATATTTTTCTGTTTCTAGCCTTTATTAACACCCTGTAGAAGAGCACAGTACCCAGAGTACATAAATAATTCCTGTGTTTCTTTTCCCTTCATCTCTAGAGTTTCTCAACCATCATGTTTTAATGCTTGCTCCTACCTTATTTATATAGTAAATGTATTGAAATAAAAGAAATGCCATGAATAGGAGAACAATCAAGCCCATCATTTTTCCCACTTGAAAGAAAATTACATAGTCATGAAAAATAACATTAAAGTAGAAGAAGACTGTGAGCACTAAGGAGGGGAAATGATGCATCTGGGCCAGGAATGCAGACAGATTTAAGAGCAGAGCTCAAGTTCTCTCTGATGAGTCATTTTGGTTGGTATCCTTAGTGCTTTATCCCATCTGTGCACCTCTACCAATCCTTTGGGAATTCAGAATAGTTGTTGTTGACAATAGCTGGTCACGCATGGAGAAAAAAAGAAAATAAAATATGTTTTTAAAACTGATTGGGTAAGGGCATAGAGATTTGCAGAGGTATAAAGAGTAATCCTAGATTAATAGAACTAAGTTTCATCTATGCTAAGGTGCCATTAATTGTAAGAGCCTGGGTATTTCATGTATCATTAAGTAACAAAAAACACTTTCAATTAAACTATGACACAATACCATCCTTGAAAAAATAGTAATACATATTTAGCAGCCTGGAAAGGCTGGATTTACATTCCAACTCTTCCACTTGTAGCTGTGTGGCTGTGAACAAGTGTTAGACACCTCTCTAAGCTTCAGTGTCAGCCTTTGTAATATAAAAACAGTAATAGTACCTGCTAATTTATGTGGAGATTAAATGGGATAGTGAATCTCATTTAGTGTTTAGCATGGTACTTAAATATATTAGCTGTTTTAATATTAAAGAACAGTTTATAGTAATATGCAAAGTGCTTAGAGTATAGTGATAATGACAAGATACAAAATTATACTGTAATTTAATCTCAACTACATTTTTTAAAAGTAATGCATAGAACAAGTGCTGGAAAGAAATATACAAAAACATTAACACATATGTTAAGACATAAAATATATACTTGGAAGGTACAATTATGGATATTTTTCTATTTTATGTTTATTTCTTTTCTGATTTCCTAACTTCTCTGTATTAACTTTAATGAGAAATAAGTATTTTCATGACTTACTCTTGGATCCTTCTTTAATACTCAAGTACCACTATTGAATGAGTAAACCAATGCATCCCACTGTAAGGTAAATAAATGTGCCTGTAAAACATCCATCCTACCACTTCTCATTCCAGCCCAAAGGACAGATCTCCCCTACCGAGTTCTACCTGAGAGTCCTCAACACAATTGTTTAGCTCTTTTCTTCTTTTGAAATAGTATGATGGGTGAAGCCTGTCCCTGATCATATGAGTTATTTTTTCCCAGGATATTTACATCTTAAGAATGATCAAAACTTTAAGCAAAAGACAAAAAACTTAAGGTGAAATTCTAAGTGGCCAATGTTTGGGAAAGGAGATTTAGAAAGAGAGGTTTTTCAATTCCAAAACTTCATTTTCCTTTACCAAAAGATTGTAAAATTATGACAGGGTCCCATGTCTTGACCTTATGGTATAAGTCCAGGTTTTCCTAAATAGTAATAATGTCAAATATTCTACCACTTATGCTGGTCAGGCAACATGTTCTAACCTTTGTTTTGCCTCCAAGATCCCTGAAATCATCTCTTTTTATATTCCAGGCACCTGGCTCTCAACACACCCTAAATCAATTGTTTGTCAAGTGATCAATTATTCCTAGCCAAAAAGAGACTTCTTTCTTTCCCAGCAAAGCCATGATTCCCCTTGATCCCAGACCTCATTGCTTACCTCCTTAATCTACCCTAACAGAATGGCACAGTGCAGGTGGCTGACACGTGAAGTAATTTTCTCAGGCATGTCCTAAGAACTAGTTTCCAGGGAGACAGAATGAGTGGTCAGTACTGCGCCATGCCCATGCTTTGGAAAGCCAATGGAAATGACTGATAGGTGAGTCACGCAGCTTTGTCACTGTGTTTGTTTACAGGTACCAAAGCTATACTTGTGTTTAAGCGTGAAGATTAAAGAATCCATCTCAGGAAATAACCAGAGGCTCATATTACTGCAAAGTATCCGCAAAAGGTGCTGGGTTGGCGGCAGGTGGAGGTATTAGAGCCTTTGAAACTGCACTAAAAGGCGGTAGGCACCTCTTCTCCCATAATGGGTAGTTTACAAAGAGATGTTTACCCATGAAAAGGCAGAAGCAAAGAGGAGATTGTGTCCTCCCACATACTCAGAAGGAGGGTTGGGAGGCAGCTCTAAGACAGCCTTTTGAGTTATTGGTTGATGTGGTGGAAACAACATATAATAAGTTTCAGAAAACTTGCATTCAAGTTTTGCTTCTGTCACTTAATGGCCATGAGATCTTGAGTGATTCTCAACCTGCCTGAGCCTCAGTTTTCATCATTTATAGAACAAGGACAATAATTACAGCATGTTGAGATGAACAGTTGAGACAACTTATACTGAGCTCCTGGTATGTAGTAGATGCTCAATAAATGTTTCATCCCTTATTCATTTTCTTTTCATTTTTCCAGGTATGGAAATGTAGGCTTAGAGAGACACTATGATTCCCCCAAAGGTATCACACATCAATGAACGGTGAATGACAGACAGCCTTTCTTTGAAAGTGAAAAAACTGAAACTTCAGTTTTCAGATTTAAAATATAATTTATTTTCTGAAAATTATTTTTACCTTCTCAATGCCAGAGGTAGACCAGGCAGTTGGGATTGACGTTGAGGAGGGGAGCCAAGAAAGGAGAAATCTTCACAGAAAACACTTGCTGAGAAATCCCTTAGTTCTGTGGAGTGAAGTCATCCTCCCCAGCTGGAGAACCAGGTGAGGCAGCACGTGGGAGGGTCCAGCCCAGCATCATTGAATGTGTGTGCTCACTGTAGTCATCACTCACCTCTGACCCAACACCATGTCATTGTAACAACAATAACTATAATAATGAAAACTCCCACTTACTGTTTCTTTTGTATCCAGTTACAGGCCAAACATGCCCGCCTCATAGGTTTATTGTGAAGATGCACTAAAGCAATGTACATAAAACACGTAGCAGAGCTCCTTCTAGTAAGTGCTCAACAAAGGGTCACTGCCTGTGCTTTACTTGTATAGGCTTATTTCATTTTTATAACAACTTTATGAAATGGGTATTATGATCTCTATTTTAACAATGACAGTGCTGAGGATTAGGTGGATAAAGGAACCTGGCCATGGCCAAAAATCTAGAAAGCAGTCAACACGCAACCCAGATATGTTTGAGGCCAAAGCCTGTGCCTTCAGCTATTAGAATATACTGGCTCACAGTCCTGCTTGTGAAAATTGTGATAGGTCGAACATTCTCAGTTTAATGTTGCCGGGGTTTTTCCTTTCCCCAAAAATCTCCTCTGGGTCCAAGCCCTGGAGCTGAGCCCAGCTGGAGAGAAGCAGATGCTGTATTGTACCAAGGGAGGTCTGGATCTATGCTCACTCTTCAATGCCAGGAGCCTGAGATGGAAGACGATGGCTCAGAAAGAAAGACATTGGAGTGGGCTTTTATAGTGAAGAGTTTAGAGGTCACCTAATCAACAAAGGTCAGTGGACTTGTTTGTTTGTTCCAGTTTGATTTGGTTTCATTTTGCTTTGGAATGTTTTGTTCCAATGAAATTATTTAGGAAAGCTCAAAATGTAAATCCAACAAAAGTGGAACTGCTCTGTTGAAAATGAGTGGGAAGCCCAGAGCCTCATCCCCTCTGAGGAGCCAGGTATCACCTCCTTATTCAAGAGGGTGGCCATGCAGCTGGAGACTAAAGGACTGTGGCCTCAGCATGAGGATAGAGACAGCCTGGGTAATGGAACAGGCAAAGGGCTTTGAAGTCAGACAGCCCGAGGTTCAAATCTCATATCTGTCCTTTATAAACTGTGTAGTGTGGAAAAGGAAGATAGCTTTTCTGAACATGTCTTATTGAAAAATGAGCTCTGATCTGAACCTGAGAGAAAAATGCAGTGATAGATGAAAACATCTTCAGACAGCAAATGCCACTCAGAAGAGAGGAAGCAACTGTAAGGCATGAGGTCACCAATTTTGGTTTTTGTTTTGTCTTTCTGTTTTTTATTGCTTTTTTTTTTTGTGGAAAGTGTAAGAAACTATTTAAGGGTTAAAATGAATAAAGAAAGAATGCCTTAAGATAAGCATACACAATCACAGAGGCTGAAACATGCACGTCCTTGCCTTGATTCAACACTTACTGTATGCCCAGAAGTGGTGGTACTGGATGGAATAAGCAACATGGCCTACTACCTGCCTTGGAGGCTAGTGTACCTATCAATCACACACACACACAGAGGGAAAAATGCCAAACTCTTCTCAGTGTGACAAATTATGACACTGCAGCGGTTTGGTGTCCTCGGCCTCGGTAGTCCCTGTGCTGGTTCTTATTACAACCAGAAAAATACTAGAAGTTTATCATATGGGATAGGCTTTGTCTAAGGTCTCAGCAGCTCAGGACTCTGTGATTTTTCCGGATCTGATTTGACCCTGAGATTCATTTCTCAGCCTCTGCCTTGATTTTCCCACTCCTGGTATAACAAAATGACTTGAAAACCTTTCTTTTTTACCATGAGTACCTTTTCCACCTCCAACCTAGTCTCTGGAAAGAAATACGAGGATCAGAAGGCAATAGTTTTTAAAATGGCACTTCCCTCTAGGGCTCAGATATAAGCTCTCTTAGCTAATATATTGAAATGTATAGATAAAACAGGCTCGGGGGGAAACAAATGTTCCCATAGCTTCTGAATACATAAGAAGCCAGGATTATTGTCTCTTTAGGAAAATAGGCCCAGTCATTGCTGGTGGAGAGGGACCAATCCAAATCAGGGAGCCCAGAGATTTTGTTCTTGCCCTTTCTGGCTGAAGGCAGGATGTGGGAAGGAGAAAGACCTGGGGAGACATTAAGATCAAGGCAGATCAAACATTAAGACTGTATTAGTCTGTTCTCACACTGCTGATACAGACATACCCGAGACCGGGTAATTTATAAAGGAAAGAGGTTCAATGGATTCACAGTTCCACATGGCTGGGGAGGCCTCACAATCATGGCAGAAGCCAATGGAAGAGCAAAGGGATAGCTTGCATTCAGACAAAGAGGGCATGTGCAGGGGAACTCCTCTACGTAAAACCATGAGATCTCATGAGACTTTTTTGCTATCATGAGAGCAGCATGGGAAAGACCTGTCATCACGATTCAATTACCTTCTACTGGGTCCCTCCCATGACACGTGGGAATTATGGTAGCTACAATTCAAGATGAGATTTGGGTGTGGACATGGCCAAACCATATCAGAGACAGAGGCTTATTAACAAAGAAGAGGCAGGCGTGGGATCTTTGGGAAGTTACTGAATATCTTGAACTTAGGATGAGAAACCAAATACATGTGAATTAAATCATTCCAAAATATTGATCAAGCACCCATAATGAGTATGTTATTAATAGCATCTATTACTGCACAAGCTATCCCAAAACTTAGCATCTTAAAATAACAAACATTTATTTTCTCACAGAGTTTCTAAGGATCTGGCATCGGGGAGCTGCTTACCTGGATAGTTCTGGCTCAGTTTCTCCCATGAAGTCACAGTCAAGCTGTTAGCCAGGGCTTCTATCATGGGAAGGCCTAAGGGGGCTGCAGAATTCACTCCCAAGCTCACTGCTACAGCTATTGGCTGGAGGCCTCAGTTCTCTGTCATATAGGCCTCTCTATGAGGCTGTTGATGGCATGGTAGCTGGCTTCCCCCAGAGTGAGTAATCTGAGAAAGAAAGAAGAATGCTCAAGACAGAAGCCTCAATATCTTCTATAACCTAATGTTAAAAGTGATATACCATTACTCTGCCATATTATATTAGCACAAACCAAACCTGGAACAGTGAATGAGCAGATTATATAAGGATGTGAATACCAGAAAGCAGGCATCGCTGGAAGGCAATCTTGGAGGCTGGTAACACCAAAGTGATACAGTCCCCAGGGCCCTAGCCCTGAAACAAGGAAACAGATCAAAGCCCTTCCAGCTTAGACATTTTGGAATTCTAAGACTTTATTTAGCTAAGAAAAAAACTAACCGTCACCCAACAAGATCAGAAAGGCAAATATTTTAGATAAAATCTACTAATAGTATAATTATTTTTTCCACTTATTGAGTGCTCACTATGTGCCAGACAGTGTGCAGACTACACAGATTATCACTGGGCTCTAAGCTCCTTGAGAGCAGTGAGTTTTGTTTGCTGGTTCACTATCAGAACCCCAGTGCCTAGAATAGTACTGGCACACAGAAGTTCGCAATAAATATTTATTGACTGAATGATACAATTAAACCTTCAAAATAACCTTGCAAAGTAAGTGTTATCTGTCTTTAACAATGAGAAATCAGAAGATTGTATTGGCTTGCCCAAAATCATAAAGATAATACATGGTAGAGTCAGACTTGGGATGTAGGTCTAGGTACTTCCAAAGCCTGTATTCTTATCCATCACACTCCACCATCTCCTTTGTTTCTACTGTATATCCTGACCAATTAAAATATAAAAACAAAAAGGGCTGAGATTATATCAGAAGTATATAACTTCATAGATGCTTTACAATAAGCTATTTCCAATCTACTACAATTTGAAAAGTTGATTCCTTTTTACCTGTTACTAAGGTAATATAGTAGCTAAGGATGAGTACTATTGCCCTGGAAGGAAAGGGAAGTGATAGATCCCTAAACACACGCACGCACTCTCTCTCACACACACACATTCAGAATTTCACTCTGCATGAAAGACCTGTGAACAGATAACATTGTTAATTTGCAATCATTCTAAGTTTTCCCCAATCCTCCACCTGCCAGTGATGACTTTGATTTTAGCTACTCAGTCTCTTCCCAGGCCCCATATTTGGAGAAGAATTCTTCCATTGCCAAAAGAGTCTTCAAAACTGTTGGGATCAGAATCAGAAAAGGAATGGAAGCAAGAGAGAGAAAGGAGGACAAGGTAGGGTTGGAGGAATAAATTTTAAGAAGGAAATGAGGGTTTTTGAGAGGCAAAAGAGAGCAGCTATTGTGATAAAGTAGATAGGAGAAGAAAAAAATGTTAAAGAATTGCTATGACTGTTTATCCTTTACAGGTTTTTACACACATAACTAAAGAACTTGAGTTGTTTTGAAGTCACTTTTTGGTTTCTAAACAGTGTTCTTTCATCAAGACAGTGCATTGACACCAGATAATGTAGGATATAGTATCAAATAATTACACATAAGAACTTTACCATAAGAAGAATTTCATAGACAACAATGGAAGCACCACACTAAGAGATACCACTGAAGTCTGAAAGAAGAAAGAGAACACGGGGAAGGTGAGAACATCCTGCTAACAGGTGGTGTTTAATATTCTCTGCTTTAGAGAATATTAATAGATCGTAACTATGAAGTTATAATAGTATCAGGGTACTTGAAGAGAGTATATGTAGGCTTAAGCAGCAAACTGTGGAGCCCCTGAATTTTATACTAGTCCCAGTTCTGTTTAAGAAATGAAGAAGATACAAGTAAATGAAAAGATATCCTGTGTTCATGGATTGGAAAGATTAATGCTTTTAAAATGTCCATAGTATACAAAGTGATCTACAGACTCAATGTAATCTCTGTCAAAATTCCAATGACATTTTTCACAAAATAGACAAAATCCTAATTCATATGGAACTACAAAAGACCCTAAATAGCCAAAGCAATCTTAAGCAAAAAGAACAAAGCTGCAGGCATCACACTACTTCATTTCCAAATTCATGGCAAAGCTATAATATAAAAATCAAAGCAGCTCAGCGTTTGTGTAAAAACAGACACCAATGGAATAGAATAAAGAGCCCAGAAATAAATTCACACACTTTTACTTTCATTGATTTTCCACAGAGATTTTAAGAATACACAATGAAGAAAGGACATTTTCTTCAATGAATGGTTCTAGGAAACCAGATATCCACATGCAGAAGAGTGAAATTAAATCCACATCTCACACCATATTCAAAAATCAACTGGAAATTAATTAAATCCTTCAATGTAATACCTGAACCATGAAAGTACTAAAAGAAGACACAGTGAAAAATCTCCATGACATGTAGGGAATAATTTTTTTGAATATGTCTCCAAAAGTACAGACAGCAAAAGCAAAAATAAATGAAATTACATTAAAAAATAAACAGCATTGTACAGCAAAGGAAACAATCACCAGAGTGAAAACATAACCTATAGAAAAGCAAAAAAAATTTGCAAATCAGACATCTAATAAGGGGTTCATATCCAAAATATATGAAAAACTCAACTCAATAGTAAGAAAAAAAAAACCCATTTAAAAACAGGTAAAAGAATTGAATAGCAAATTTTCAGAAGAAGATATGCAAATGGCTAACTAGTATATGAAAAAATACTCCACGTCACTAATGATCAAGGAAATGCAAACTAAAAACACAATGAGATATCATCTCACACCTGTTAGAATGGCCATTTTCCAAAAGGTAAAAAATAACAAGTGTTGACGAGGTTGTAGAGAAAAGGGTGCTGTTGGTAGAAATGTACATTAGTATAACCATTATGGAAAGCAGTGTGGATTTTCTTCAAAAATTAAAAATAGGACAACCATATAATCCATGATTTCACATGTGTAAAATCTAACATTGTCAAACTCATATAAGCAGAGAGTAGAATGAGGCTTACCAGAGGCTGGCAGTGAGTAGAAGGATTGGGGGACATGCCGGAGAAGAAAGAACAAAGACACAGAAGTAACTTTCTAAAAAAAAAAAGACTCAGAAAAACAAGAAATCCATAGCTTTGACCCCCAAATTTTACTTTCAGAAATATGACTTTGAGTCAAGTGTGGATAGTACATGTCTGCAGTCCCAGCTACTTGGGAGGCTGAGGCAGGAGGATTTCTCCAACCCAGGAGTTTGAGGCTGTGGCACCCTATGACCATGCCTGTAAATAGTCATTGCACTCAGCCTGGACAACATAGCAAGATACCATCACAAAAAGAAAGCAATATTTCATAAGAAACAAAACATTAAGAAGTACAAAGATTTATGGAAAAGAATATTTATGAAGGTTGCTCATAATTAAAAAATAGTATGGTACACCTATATGTCCAATAAAAACATAATGGCAAATAAAATAACAAAAACAATTACCTAAGAAAATGAGAACATAAATAACGTTTAATTACGTATTTATACTTTTGTATTTTAGAAATTTTCTACAACTGAATGTGATTTACTTTCACAGTATGAAAGGAAAAAAAACATGTTTTGTTTTTAAAAAGATAATGAGTCCTAGTAGCAACAGGATGGATTCAGTTTGGCTGTGAAGAAATATGGCTAGATGGGACAGAATGCCAATCCCTGGATACAGTAGTTACGTGGTGTAAATTTTTTATTTTGGGGATTTAAGAGGAAAGTCTTGATGGCTGGGCCACTATAGTCAAGAACAAACTGAGAAAATGTATATCCAGAGACAGAGGAAGTAATTGAATGATCTTTTTGAGCTCTTTGCAAAAACAGATAAGTGTTCTTCTTCTCAAAGAACTCCTTTTAGTATTTATTTCACTTTAGTTGTGCTACTGACAAATTCTGTTCATTTTTGTTTGTCTTAATAGTCTATTTGGCTTTAATGTGGGAGGAATATTTTTTCTGGACATAGAATGTAAAGTTGGACATTTTTTCAGCAGTTCAAAGAAGTTATTCAATTGTTTCCTAGATTCTGTTGTTTCATAAGAAAATTTATACTGTTGTCTTTTTTTTCCTCTGCCTATTTTAAAGATTTTCTCTTTGTCTTTGCTTTTCAGCAGTTTTACAAGGAAAGCCTCGGTGTGGTTTTCTTCTGATGTTTTCTTCTCGAAGTTAGCAATAATGATTAAACTTGCGAGATTTATTCATTTTGAAAAATAGTATCCCATTAGCTCTTCAAATTTTGCTTCATCACATTCTCTCTTCTCATCCTGGAACTCAAATTATACAGTTTTTAGACATATTTACAGTGTCTCATATATCTATTATTATACACTTCAGTTCTTTTTTTTAAGTTCTCTTTTTAATCTGCCCTCTTTTGTATCCTATCTTCTGTCGAATCCATCTATTGAGCTTTTCATTTTAGTTATTACATTTTTAGTTCTAAAATTTTAACTTGATTGTTGCTTTTTAAAATCTAACTTACTGCTAAATTTCTCTATCTTTTCATATATTTTCTTCACCTTTTTTTGTATTTTTCTCAAACATGTTAATCCTATTTTAAAGTTCACATCTGATTACTTCAACGCTTGGTTCTTCCATGAGTCTTTTCTATCGTCTAGTTTTTCTCTTGGTTTTGGCCACTTGGTCTTAGTAATTTTTGATTGAATTATATATGAGAAAGACTCTGAATAATGTTATCGTCCTCCTGAATGGTTCACCCTTTCCTTTGCTGAACAGATAGATTGGAGACTATTAAGTTTCACCAATCAAGGAATAAGCTGATCTTAAGTAGATTTTCAATTACAGCAAGGATCATCTTTGATTTGTGTCCTCTTCCTGGAATTCTCAATAAAAGCCTAAGTTGTTAACTGAAGATTTCTGCACTGTTGGTCCTGAATTCTAATCCTCATCTCTTTGGTATTCTGAGACTTCCAAAATTTCATTCTGTTTTTCAGAGTCTAAGTTTGTTCATCTCCTGCCCCAAGAAGATTCAAATTTACAAATATCAAGGGTAGGGAAGCTGATATGATGTTTCAATCAGTTATCCAGCCCTTCCTTCTCACTGATATTCTGACCCTTCAATTTTTTTTTTTTTTTTTTTTTTTTTTTTTCTCTTCAGCCTCACAAGAGTATCAAAATCTCAATGGGTTTTTCTGCCTTCTTAGTAGCTGCCCCTTGCTTGGGCCCACTTTCCAAATCCCAAACTGAAAAATTCCCAGAGATAAAAAGTGACAATGTCCTTTCACATTTCTTCATGATTCCCTCTTGAATTTTGATCCTTTGAGTCCTGGTTGCCATAGCAGCTTTCAATGCCCTCTTGGCTTCCTTACATTTTTCCAGCTCCAAATAAATGTTCCTGTAAGGAAATAGCTTATGCTCTAAGAGGCAAGCCGTCACTACCATGCTCTATTCCTCCTTAACATGAATAAGTCCCCTTGTAGCAGCATGAGAAAAAGCTAAACTCCCAAAGATTGGACCATATGCCCTCTGTTTTTTGACCTCTGAAGCTTTGTTGATGTCCTTTTCTCTACAGAACTGTTTTCCATAAGCCCCCATCACCAGTTGTCATCACAATTTTATGAACTGGTGCTCTTCATTTTGTAATCAACATAAAACTTATACTATCTAAAATAAGAACTTATTGGCTGCTGTAACTGAAAAATTTAATAAGAGGGATTACTTCAGGTCCAGCCTGATCCAGGAGTTCATTATATCATCAGGGACTTAGCAAAAGTCCTCTGAAATTTGGTTTGTCCTAACCCCTCCCAATGTATTGACTTTATCCTCAGGCTAACTTCTTTCATGGAAGCAAACAGATAGTTGCAGTAGTTCTGGGATTCCCATCCTCATTTCATTCAATCTTGAGGAAGAGAGTTATGTGTTCCAACATTTCCAGCCAAAAGTCTTGAGATTCACTCTGTGCCATCTGAGGTCACGCCATATGAGGTCACATAGATGACCCTCACAAAGGATGCAGAATGCTGTGATCTGCTCAGCCTTGGTAGTGGGTTTTATGTTTGGAGTTGAAGAAAGAGCTAGTTTCCTCAGAACCACATAGTTCCCTATGTAAACTGAGAACTACTAGAAAGAGAGAAGCGTAGAATGTAAACTCAGGAGGAACCAAGAATGTATTACATTATGAAACCTGGCCAACCAAAAGGTGAATCCAAATAAAGAAGTACAAGATGAGTAATAAATGTGAAAGAACAGGTGGCAAATATTTGACACACATAGATTTAGATCTAAGAATAAACAGCCTTGGTATTTTGGTCCTGATTTTGTCAAAAAGAAAAACAATATTTAAGCCTCAGCAATGTAAAAATAAAAATGGACTAACCCAAATTGGTAAGTAGGGAAAGGAAAATGTAAGAAACAACACAGAGTTAATTTTATCATCTTTTACAGCAAGGAGCCAACCAATCCTATCTAAAAATGAACGAATTTTGTAAAAGCATAATTATTCCAATGTCCATCTTTTCATAATTTTATTTTTATAAACTTATAGATATCTTTTGAAGATACCATATATTATAAGAACATTTATTTGAATTGACTCCATCTCTTTTCCTCAAGTTGAGTTCAAGTGAAATTGACTAATTTTAAATTTTTAAATAGCATGTCAGGTCATACATATTGTTATAAAATTATTTGTCTCTACACTATTTTTAATGAGTAAAACATTAATATGGCTCAGATACAAAGTTTTGCAAATCTTGATTCACTGCACACTTTCAGTTTCCACCCCACAATCTTTTTTTTTTTATTATTCTAGAACATGTGTACAATGATTCTTTTAGTTGTAAGATTTGTAGTACATATTATTTAACTTCCTTTGTATTTTCTGTATTTATTTATTTTTCAAAATAATGATCAGAAGTCAGGTTTTTTTTTAAGTTATAATATTAGAAACGAAAATGGTTACTGTCTTTTAATGGCAATTACATTCCATGCTCTGGAAAAGGCTTTCCCAGTTGCCGGGACCAGAGATCACCTTTCTTTTCTCTGCCATCCCATATGCTAACTTTGCATCACTCACATACCACACGTACTCCTTGAGACCAACATTCTTTGTAGACCTGTAGCTATAAGTGTAGTCCCAGACACTTAGGATTTACCTGTAGTCCCAGACACTTAGGGGTTACATGTCTACAAAGAGTAGACACGCATTCCTGTTGCAGTAGCTCCCTGAGAGTTCAATTTGTGATTCCATCATTAGCATGGCTGGAACCAAACAGACTCAACAAAAAGCAGCATCCTTCAAGAGTTTTGAATTCCATATTACATGTGGTGCCCCAGGGACCTGTTTATTTTTGTGTTTTTGGCAAAACCTGCTTCCTGTTTCTAAGAAAGCAGACTCAAAGAAAGAAGTGACTTCACTTGGCTGTTCAAACCTGACAGTGCTTCCTTTAGCAGTTCAGGCATTTCACTGAAAGAAATGCCACTGCTTTGGAGCTGGGTTCAAATCCTAATTCTGCCACTTGGGAAATGCACATCATCATTCTGAATCTCAGTATCTTCCTCCCAAGGGGAAGATGATAATAAAGACAGCACCTAGCTCATAGAGTTAAGCAAAATCATGCAGGTAAAGTACAATACCTTGTCTGACACAGAGTAAACAATAAATATCAGCCTTTGCTGTTACCTGGAGCCATGTCCCCGGAAGCAGCATTAGCAGGTGGGGATGCAATTCTTAGATCCAAAAGGACAGCATCCCCTGGAACTGGCTAAGTATGTCCAGGGATCCAGGCTCTGCTGATTTTGTCTCCACTCGCCTCCCACCTTCTCAACCCTAAAACTCCACTAGAGATGGCTCAGCATTCACTTTAGCTCCCAACCCAACCTAGGGGGATACGGGAAACCATTTTTAAATGAGATAGAAATATTTAAAGAGATGTTGGACTTGATTCAAACTTATTTTCATAAATTCCTAGAAAGTTTTGTTTGAAATGGCCTGAGATGATCTAGTCCAATCTGTTGATTTACAGGCAAAGAAACGAAGGCAAAAGGGTTTTAAAAACTTGTGTAGAGCCCATGGCTACTTAGGGTTAGAGCCATGCCTGGAAACCAGGCATCCTGTCTCCCTGCAGTTCCCTCCTATTGATCATACTGCAATGTAATAGCCTGATTATTTGGCTCTCTTCCCCATAAGTATAAGCTCCCACTTAGAACCTCTGCTTTTTCATGAGGAAGCTGAGACTTGGAGAGGTTAAGTCACTTGTCCAATGTCACCTAGCTTGTAAGTGCAGGTATGGGAATTAAAACAAGCGTTGTTCCAACTCAAAAGCCTGTGCTTTTTACTCTGTTAGCCTGTTTTCCAGTCTCTGTTAGCCTATATTCCAGTTTCCTTACTAAAGAAAGAATGGAGCCAGGTGCAGTGGCTCATGCCTGTAATTCCAGCACTTTGGAGGCCAAGGTGGGAGGATTGTTTCAGTCCAGGAGTTCAAGATGAGCCTGGGCAACACAGACTGTCTCTAAAAATAATTTTAAAATTAGCCAGTTGTGGTGGTGTATACCTGTAGTCGCAGCCACTTGGGAGGCTGAGGCTGGATCACTTCTTGAATCCAGGGGGTCAAGGGTACAGTGAGCCCTGATTAAGTCACTGTCCTCCAGCCTGGGTGACAATGTGAGATCCTGTCAAAAAAGAAAGAGAGAAAGAAGAATGGGCATCAATGGGGGCAGCATGGTGGAATAAAACTGGAAGCAAGATGGGCCGTCATGCTCACCTACTGTGTGAACTTGGACCAGTCATAACCTTGTCTTCAGTCTGTCTGCGGCAATATGGCAGCACCTAGTGCAGTGAACCTTGATCGTCATCAATTCATAGTTGAGAGTATTGAATAAGTAAGGCACTTATTTTTTGCACCATGAAGTTATTTCCTTCACTTCTTCCTTTCTCTCTCATAGGAAACCTTGGTGGAGAGGCTGCCATAGGCCCAGAATCTTGCAATCCACATCCAGGTGAGACATGTCCTCAGGTCAAGCCTAAGAGACACCCTCTGTTTTCACAGCTTCAGCAGAGATCACCGATTCTACCTAGTGTGAATACACTGTTTGTTTTCCTTTTTCTCTTTCTGTTTGTCATTGGAAAAGTCCATTAGTGCTGAATGACATGACTAAACAGTAAAGAGAGAACAGTTGATGTGTTAATAATGCTTAGGTAAATACCATTTGTTACTGTCACTGCTGAGGCTTTCAGAGAGATGGCACCATTCCTGGTCCTGGCCTGTCCCCTCATTGGCTCTTTCAGCAACCTGGAAAGACAGGTTTGGAGAGGGAAGGAGTCTGAAAGGGATTGGTGAGCAAGAGGAAGGAAGGGTATGGTAAAGGAACAGGGACTCTGAAAGAGACACAGAGACCAAGAGAGAGAAGGGCAGGCAGACATACAACACACATGCATGCTCACATGACACACGCATACACACAGTGAAGCAGAGGAGAGAAGACAAAAGTGATGATTAATGGGATCTTTTACTAGACTCCCGGAACACTCTGTGTCCCTTCCTCAGAAGTGAGGGACTTTTGCATCTACCATTTCTTAGCAGTGCGGACATGGTCCCTCTGGTTCCACACATCTGTTCTTCCACCAATGTCTAGGATGTGCAGTTCTTCCTCCCTGACTTGGCTGTGGCCCAGAGGGAAGATGATGTTGGCTGGATTTGAGGAATCAGCACAAGAAAGTTGCATGGTATCACCATGGAGGCCAGGAGGAAAGAGGAATGTCCCTGAAGATGTCTCTGCACTGGGGATGGAAGAGCCCTGCAATTATGAGAGGACAATGGCCAAGAAGATTCACATTGGGTGGAAGGATTTTTGAAGAGGAAAGAGGGAAGACTGTCTTCTCCTTCTACCCAAGAGCCTGGGTGACCTTGGGTTTATTCTTTAAGCTCTCTAAACTCTTATGACAAGAGTTTGTAATAAATAATCTTCCAGTTCTGGGGCAATGATTTTAACACAGATCAGATACCAAATCCTCTTTGAATCTTAGTCCCTACCGAGGGATGGTCAGGTATGCCCTTTAACACATGTTAAATTACTTGAACACACCATGTTGACTAGCTATCATTGCATTCCCATGCTAGACACTCTGAATATTAATACCTCTCTTTGGGTCATCATAAATTTGAAAATAAGTCTCTTACTTTGTTTAGTGCTTAATTATTTTCTTAATTCTTTCAAAAGAAGAAAATAGAGCATCATGATTAAGATCTAAATTCTGGTTTCAGCCAGGCAGAGGTTCAAATCTCTATAATTCTTCACCTCTCTAAACCTCAGTTTCCCAAACCTGTCTCTTGGGGTTAGAGTAAATCAAAGTGTTTTGCACAATACCTGCACATATAAACCCTTTAAAATTGTGAAATGAACAGGGACTAGAATCTGTTTGCTTGATTCCCACAACACCACTGGGAAGAAGGTATGTTCCCATGTCACTGAAGAAGAAAGTAAGGAATGGAGAAGTGACAGGTTCATAGTCTCCAGCCAGTTAGAGTTGAAGCCAGAATGAGGAAGAAAACAGCCTTTACCTCCCTTATATCATTCTGATGTTTCTTGAGGCTCACCTTTCAAGTTTCCCACACTAAACTTTGAAGGAGGGAATGAGAAGAAAGGAGGGGACTGAGGATTAATCTTGGGAACACAGACAGAGGAAGAGGAAGAGAAAGAACTGGAGAAAGAATACTCAGGAAAGCAGAAGAGCAAGAAATTCACTGGTGCAGAAAACAAGGAATTCGATTATTTTCCAAAATTAGAGGGGGTAGGACGTCACCAGTGTCAAAAATCATAAAATCAAAAGAAAGGCCTTGGAATTTGAAAATAAGCATGTTCTTTATTTGTTCAACACATGTTGATGAGGTCAGGGGGACATGTCAGGCACATCTTCATTCTGGGAACGCATTGGTCAACATGGAAGTTCCAGGCTCCTGCTCTCTGAGAGCTTGTGTTCTAGCCGGGATAAGAAATACTATAAAAGTAAATGAATGAATTTTTTTTTGGTGGGAGACCAGAGTTTTATTATTACTCAAATCAGATTCCCCAAGCATTTAAGGGTAACTTGGTGGGTAGAGGGAAGCCAGTGGGTCAGGAGTGCTGATTGGTCAGAGATAAAATCATAAGGCCTTAATAAACTGACGAATTTTTAAAAGTAATTTCAGATCCTGTAAGTTCCGTGAAGATTAAATGTGGATAATATAATATGAAGCAACGCAGGGTAAGTGTGCTGCTAAAGCAAGTGCAATCAGAAAAGGCAACGTTTTGAACTGAGACCCGAATGACAGTAATCAGCCACAGGAAGACGGGAAGTGCGTTGTCAGTAGAGGGAACAGCTACAGCAACGTTCCTGAAGCAGAAATGAGTTTGACTACGACCTCCAGCAGGGCATCGTCCGTGACTTGATGTGAACAGAGGCCAGATCATGATAGTTAATGAAGGAGAATTGACTAGTAAGGAAAGAGAGCACCTAAGGGCAGGTGACTTATGCAAGAAGTTGTTCTTGAAAAGAAGGAAGAAAGTGATGTTAGTATCATTTATAGCAGTGGGTAGTGGCATCCATTCCTATTTGGGGACCTTTCATTTCCCTTCCCATTTTGATCACCTCCCCTCAATGCCAATATTCTCAATCAAAAAAACCACATCCTTGGAACATTCATATTAATGACTGTAGGGTATTTTGGGGGTTTGGAGATAAGAATAATCAAATCCTCCCACTCTAAGGCTCCACTGACAATATCAAACCTGTTTGTACTGGCAGATACTGTCAGAGCTCCAGCAAATACAGAGTTATTTGCTTTGGATCTATATTTTTTGTTCTGTACAATTCAGGGTCACCTTTGGTTTCTAAGGCTCCCAGGATTTTATTTCACTGTTGGCTAGCTTTGCTCACTATCCTTCCCACCCTTACCCACTCTCCCAGGTCAGATTTTAGAGCAGTATTATCCAATAGAATTTTCTCTGATGATAGAAATGTTCTGTATCTGCACTGTCCAGTGTAGTAACCATTAGCCATATGTGACTGTCTGACACTTGAAAAGTGGATAGTGTGGTTAGGAACTTAAATTTTAATTTATATAATTGTAAGTAATTTAAACTTAAATTGTCACCTGGGGCTAGTGCCTAGAGTTTTGAGTAAATAATTCTAATGAATTAAAATTCAGGAGAGTTCATAGTCTTCAAAGAGTCACTTTGCAAGATCTTTATGATTACTGAGAAACGCTTCAACGCAAATAAATAATGCCCAGGTTGGGAAGTGAGGAATTTCTTCTCGAGGAGAAAAAAACAGAATATATTCAAAGCTGGCCAAGTTTGAGGTTCAGAAATATTATTAGAAAACTTATTTGGCCCAAACGTGAAAAATACTGCCTCTTCTGAGAAGTAATTTTTAGAGATTAGGAGTGTTCTAAGGGGTGCTGGTTTCATGAGATCTTCTTTGATGAAAGGTGTCCATTGTCTAATAGGCTTGAGGAAGTGGGTACAATTTTCCCCTCTTGTAGATTCACAATGTACGTTATCATAATAAAAACTCTGAGAAGTCCTACAGTAACTAACTCTGTTTAACCATGGAAACTTCTGTGTCGGTCTGTGTGTGTGTGTGTGTGTGTGTGTGTGTGTGTGTGTAAAACATTAGCATCCTGAGAAACTAGAGAAATATTACTGGTAGAACATGGACTTAGGTTGGGGATGGCAGAGAGGAAAGAGGAACTTGTGTAAACAATGCCAGATCTACCACTTATTACTAGCTGTGTGACCTTCAGAAAGTCGCTTAACTTTTCTGACCTTCATTTCCCTCATATGAAAATTGGAGATAATATCTACATATCCAGGCTTATATTAGGATTGAATATATGTAAAGAACATTATCACAATTCCTGGAACAAGTGAAATCTTCCCTGAGTCGTTAACTATTATTATTTTCATGATCATTTATGAAATTATCTGACTAAATAGCTGAGACTTTCTGGACCCAGAGAGAAATGTGCTATGAACTACTAGAGCCCACTTACTGCCTGGAAACATTTTTAATTATTATTATTATACTTAAAATTCTGGGGCACACGTACAGAACGTGCAGGTTTGTTACATAGGTATACACGTACCATGGTGGTTTGCTGCATCCATCACCACGTCATCTACATTAGGTATTTCTCCTAATGCTAGCCCTCCCCAATCCCCCCACCCCACAACGGGCCCTGGTGTGTGATGTTCCCCTCCTGTGTCCATGTGTTCTCATTTTTCAGCACCCACATATGAGTAAGAACATACAGTGTTTGGTTTTCTGTTCTTGTGTCAGTTTACTGAGAATGATGGTTTGCCTGGAAACATTTTTAAGTATTGTACTGGAGACGTGGATATGAGGGTTACCTTTTCTACTTTTCTTTACACGCAGCGCTTAATGCCTTCCTGCAATCCATTCACAAAACAACAGCCAGAGAAATCTTTTTAAACCAGAAGTTGGATCATGTTACTCCTCTAGTCTCTCCATCACATGCAAAGGGAAAGCTAGAGCCTTTTAATGGCCTCCAAGCTCTATGTGATCTCTTCCCCAGTACCTCTGCTTCACTATTTCTTACTATTGCTGGTCTACTCTGGCAAACAGACCTCCTCACTATTCCTTGGGCATGATAAGGAACACACCCACCTCAGGACCCTCTCACATCCCTTCAGTATGGATTACTCCCCCAGTTATCTCTGTTATCTGCATGGCTCCTTCCTTTAGATCCTTCAGGGCTTTACTGAAATGTTTCCTTCTTAACACCGCCTAGATTTACAGCATAACACTATTGTATTAAGTGCTCTAGCACTCCCTGCTTGTCTATATTTCTTTACTGCACATCTGATATGCTTTATTTATTTGTGTCTTTTTCTTGACTGTTTCTACTCAATACAACATAAATTTTATGAGAGCAGAGATTTTTGTCTCTTTCATCCTCTGCTATAATTTAGTGCCTAGAACAATGTCTGACACATAGTAGATGCTTGATAAATGCTTTTTGAGTAAAGTAATGCAGAAGCTGTATACGTTCTGTTGCTAGAAACTAAGTGCATTTTCTCTAAGCTCAGAGTTGAATGGCTGATTGAAGAATAAAACACACATTTCCAGGCTGGTGTCTGTGGTTTTTATTAGTGTTTCCTGGGACCCATTAAACAAACATATTTTGAAAAATATAATTGTTTCATAAAACAGGAATAGTCTGAATTTAATATAGCTTAAAGGGAAAGATTTCTGATTTTTTTTAAATAGCAGCAGTAGAGTTGTTTCCCACAAATTGTCAACCCAGGAACTAGACGGGAAGAAAAACAAGAATTATGCAGATAGCTACAGAAAGATTAATCCCAATTGAGTTAAACTTGTGAAGGCTTGTACATTTCAGAGGTTCATAAGACACAGTCTCAGCAGGAGTTTTTTTACAAATGCTCTATCTCTAGTTCCAGAAATGAATTCAGAGAAGCAACACTGAGGATAATTCAACTCTGATATTGTGATTGCTGTGATGTTCTTTCATTCATACAGTAAGTATCTGCTCAATAAGTAACTACTGAGATCTATTGCATCCTACGTAATTAGACAAGCTCCTCACACATATGGGCCCATGCCATGCACATAGTAGGCACTCAGCAAATGTTTGCTTAACTACAGAATAATAATATAATTGCCTTCCCTCTTAACTGTTTACCTTTTTCTATACTTGATACATTTGGAAAATAACATGCTTGCAAAACTAAAATCTAACGTGCATTACTAACTTTATCAAAAGATCCCTCAGTATTTTTCAAAAAGAAAAAAAATAATAAAAACCAATCCCCAAATACTAAAACTTAGTACTGCTTTACACTTAAATAGCAATTTACATCACATTAACACATTCATAATCTTCATTTGTTAAAACAGGTCAAAGGTTCATTACTGGCTTCTCATACCAGATAAGTCTCACAGTTCCAAATAAGGCAACAGAATTCGCATCCAACTTATGTTGACTTATAACCCAAAGGCCTGTTTTGGTTTCATTTCAGCGCAAGTAGAAGGCAAAATAAAGAGTCTCACAGTAAAATGTTCATAGTAGATAATATGTCCTTGAAGGTTGTGCCGTTGTGCTCTCATTCCATTGAAGAAATGATTCACATCCCAGTTATAGATATGGTCTCCCAATCAGAGGAGTCTTTCAGGAGACATTCATTCATTCATTGAACAAATATGTGTTGTGTACTTGTCTCATGCTAGGTAACAGAAAAATAATAGTGATTGATAAGACATAGTCCCTGTCCTCAAAGAGCTAACAGTCTAGCAAGGCAGGAACTTTGAGAAAAGACCAATGTGTTCAAAGGAAAACTCAACCTGGGTCTGCCCTTCTTAGATGGCACATTCAAGAAACTGTTGCTTATGTCCCTGGGAGCCAGGGCCTTGTTTAAGTCTCACCAGGTCAAATATCTAGCAGCCTCAGATGATTTGAGCCTAGTAAGGTCTTAGCAATAGATTTGGTGCCTCCAGTTCCCATCAAAACCTAATAAGAGAGAGCCCTTTAAACTCAAGCATAAAGGGAGTTTAAGGATAACATATTTAGGGGCCATGTGGACTTTCAGCACAGGTGAGCTTCTCAAGTGAGAGCTGTGTGTCCCCAAAAGAAAGGAAGGCTTATCCATGGGACTTTGCTCTCCCTTTCAACACTGTGGTGGGAGGTACTCTGTTCACACCTCAAGTTGGCATAGCTCAATTACTTTAAGTTCTCCAAGTCACAAACACCACAGAGAAAATGCTGCAAACTCAAGCCAAGACAATAGAGAGATATGCTGAGAACTTAATACTCTGGCCTTAATCAGGCACCAGGTGTCAAGAAACCTTCACTCTCAACAAACAACACTATCTGCTAATTATCCGTAGAATAGTTGTATTTGGTACACCCACATTCACTTACTCCTTAGCAAAGATTGCTCTTGAATGGAAAGGTTGAAGAAAGAGCCAAAGCCAATTTGGAAGAAGTAAGAAACTTACAGGTTTAAGGAAGGGTGAACTCAGAGAAGGATCTAGCCTCCTTAGATGATGAGCAGGCAAAGCCAGAGAAAACCACAGAGAGAGAATTGGCAGATGCCCCTAATAACATTACACAACTCAGACGCACACATACACACAAGTATTCATGTGTTATACCCATTCAAGTAACTGGATATTTAATTTATTCTATGTAATGAACAGTCAAATGCTGAGAAGACCCCATAGTTCTTTGCCCTTGCTTGGAAAGCAAGATACGTCTTTTCTGCAGGAATGTCTGAGTTGCAGAGTCAAGATCTTTGCTGTTCATTGTTCTTTTTCTCAGCTATTGCAGGAACTGTTATTTGACAACACCAAGTTAAAACTTTGCAGAAAAGACCAAGCCAGGCAGAAATAACAATGGATTTGGTTGCACCTTCAGAAGGTTATTCATGGGTGCTCCAAGATCACCACCTAGAATGGTTCTCATTATAATTAGGACAAATTTTTAATTCTTCTTACTTCTAGCCTTCTAAATATATTACAAACACCTTGCAACCTTTGAATATGAATTGCTCACCTCTGCTGGCTAAGACACTATGGTAGGTGCTCTATTAGTTGACGAAGAGCACTCCCTCTTGTAGATATGTGTCTTCATTTGCATATTATTGCTGGAGAAAGGGAGGTCGAATGGAGGAGCAAGCCAAGGACATGAGAGAGCCAGAAAGAAAAGCTGCAAAAGGTATGAGAACATTCAAATCCATTTTCAAAGTGTCTACTGATTCATGTTCTTCCCAGATTTCATGGCTCAGTGATAAGTCTCCAGGACCCCCAGAACAATTCCTCTATTGAAGAAGAAGCTTCCAACTCGTTGGTGACAATAGTGCCTGAGCTGAGTTTTCTGCTTGTCTTTTCACCCTTTCTTTATTTTCTTAGGAAAACAAACAAACAAACAAACAAACAAAAAAACATTCCTCTGAGTACAGATCTAGGCAACAAACCATTCACCAGGAGTCAGTTCACAGAAGACAGTAAACAGATAATCCAAAAGACAAGAAATTATAAGAATTAATACCTGCAAAGAGGATTTTCCCTGGAAAATCTTCTCTTAGTGTTTCCTCCTACAAAATAATTCTAACTCTGCATTGTAATTCCAGTGAAAATGTCTTCTATTATAGTTCCTGCCACATTACTATCTGACACATTACTAATCTGACATTGGCTGTCATCGGGGGTTCTGAAAAGAAGTACCTCTTGGTCCCTAACATTTAAAACATGAAGATAGGTTGAGGTTGAAGTCTTGCTTTTGCTTCATTCTAAAAGACTAAAAGACCTCACATATATTTTTCTTCTGAGTATAAACCACCATCCTCATGTTCACTGACTAACCTGGTGGTTCTCAATCAAGGGCAATTTTGTCACCAGGGAACATTTGGTGATATCTGGAAACCTTTTGGGTTGTCACAGCTGGGGAGTTTCTGGTGTCAAGTGGTTAGAGGTCATGTATGGATACTGATGAACATCTTACAATGCACAAGAAAGTCTTCACCATGAAGAATGCTCCAGCCAAAAATGTCCATTGTGTGGATTGAGAAACTTTGGACTATAGGGATACAAGAGTAAACTCTTCAGTCATTTCCATACCACTGTCTCCTTTTGCCAACTTATTTTCAATCACTTGGAACAAAAAAGAACCAAGCTGGTCTCTTTCTCTTTAATAGCTAGAAGTGAGCAGACAGGACAATTAAAGTATTTCACCAATCATCCAAGGGCGGGGGAAGGAGGACAGCCCTGGCATCAGGTAAATCATTCTTGAATATGTATAAAAACCCCACCATTATTCTTCTTGCTGATTTAAGCATTCTAAGTCACGTGATTATGCAGAGATTATAGCCAACCTTGTATTTTTGAAGTCCCCATTCTCCACTCACTGCATCCTGAGGCTCACGTTCAATTTCCCAGCATCCGTCCAGTTTGTCCTAACCATCTGAGACCCCAGAATTCAACCCAGCAACCGCGTTCACCTCCCTTGACGAAGCCATGTGGATGCTTATGTGTGGAGGTTGACCACCTTTTTCTAAATCATCTCTCATGCAAAACACTTAATGCCCTCTGATTTTTTTTTCTTTCTCTTAGCAAGAAACACAAGGCTACAAATCTTGTTACTCTTGCAGTGAAAAAGAATTCACAATAGAGGTGAAAACGTATTACAACCACATACAGCATCATAGTTCACAGAAAACTGTGTACGTTTTTTCCCCATATAGGACATACTTCAAAGTAACAAAATAATTTTTAATCAACTGTAGTGTTTCTTCTTCCCATCAGAAGTAGTTTCTTTTTCCCCTCGTGGTACATAAATATCAGAGAAAAGTAGTCTTTGAAATATTTACGTCCAGGAGTTCGTTTGTGATTATTTGGTGTGTGTTTTGGTTTGTGTCCAAAGTATTGGCAGCTTCAGTTTTCATTTTCTCTCCATCCTCGGGCATTCTTCCCAAATTTATATACCAGTCTTCGTCCATCCACACGCTCCAGAATTTCTCTTTTGTAGTAATATCTGTAACAAAGGAGATTGCATAAGGTGGCCAATCAGATGAAGGTTGGT
Organism: Sapajus apella; assembly: GCF_009761245.1. NCBI lineage: Eukaryota > Metazoa > Chordata > Mammalia > Primates > Cebidae > Sapajus > Sapajus apella. The sequence continues at coordinate 28,008,579 of NW_022436954.1, forward strand.
AGGTAAATAATGGGTCATGCAGCCTTATTGTTTTCAGAGACATGACGCTCCTCACCTCATAGCTCGGCTGAGCTTTTCATAGGTCATACTGCTGTTATTCTTCTTTTTACCCCATAGCTGAGCCACAGCCTCTGATTTCAAGAACCGGAAGATGCCCTCAGATCGGTCTTCCCATTTTATTAATCCTGGGTTTTTGTCTGGATTCAAGAGGATGTCACGGATGAATTCCCACAAGTGAGTCCCTCTTGGGTCTGATGAAAAGCAGAAACGGAGGTTACTAATGGCCTAAGTCACAGCAAAGATAGGGCAGAGAGCATTGAGTGATATCATCTTTTTCTAAGTAAGAGATACTCAGTTCTCCCCTACTTCTCAGGGAAGATGGATCGCAGAATCACCAAATGTTAGATGTTAAAAAGGTATTTAAGAATAAATTAGCACAATATTTTATTTTACAAATCAGGAAACTGAGGCACAGAGAACTTAAGTGACTGGATCAGGGTCACACAGCTAACTAGTGACATAATCAAGAGTAAGGAATAGGTCTTAGGTCTCCTAAGCCAGGGGGAAGTTTCTTCTGATTATGTGAATACACAGATTGCTTGGGGTTCATTTCAACCTGTTACTTCCCCAGAGAGCAACTCTCAATCACTTTTATCTAGTACCTCAACCAATTAAATTGCTTTGACTCAGCAACTGTGCTTCAGCCAAACGCAAATCAGTAAGGCTCTAGAACGTTAACTTCCAGAATAGATGAGGGTGGTAGGGAAGCGTGTAGTCATGCCAGGATTGGAGGACCCAGTTTGAAAATGAAGCCACTACTGCAATGAGATTATCAACCAAATTCAATTTTGCTCTTACTGAATTCGTGATGTCCCACTCCCACCCCACCCACCATACTAGGGGTTGCATTAATTCAGTTTTGTGGGATGATGCAGAATAGCAGATAGTAAAGACATTCCAATTCCTTGTAATTTCTGGATTATACTATTTTTTAGGCGGGGGAGACAGGGCATCACTCTGTGGCCCAGGCTGGAGTGCAGTGGTGCAATTACAGCTCACTGCAGCCTAGGCCTCCCTGGCTCAAGCAATCCTCCTGCCTCAGCCCCCCAAATAGCTAGGACTATAGGCACGGGCCACCATGCCCAGCTAATTTTTGTATTTTTTGCAGAGATGGGGTCTTGCCATGTTTCCCAGGCTGGTCTTGAACTCCTGGGCTCAAGTGATCCAACCGCATGTCTCCCAAAATGCTGGGATTACAGGCGTGAGTCACTGCACCTGGCCTGGATTATACTATCTTGATTTCTTTCTGTGTTCCACCCACAATTCCATGTCTCTGACATTTTGTATATGTTCATAAGATTTTATTACTGGGGGACATCCAACTCCAAAGAGTTGAATCTTAAGAAAAAACAGTCATTTCTTGGAATGATAATTCCACAAAGGTAGGAGGCCAACATTCAGCAAAAAAAAAAAAAAAGGATGAAGTGTCTCAGCTATTTCTTCTTATCTCCCTCCTCTTCCCACCCTTTTCTTCTGGGAGAGATGGAAATTGCTAACCCCATGCCTGCAAGCGGTTCTTAGGCACTGGGTGTCTCAGTTTTAGAGCACATATGACAGAATGAGGAAGAAATGTCCAGTGGGGTTCAACTTTGAGAAACAGCTGCAGAGGGAGGTTCTAGAAAGTGATGCCTCTGTTTTCTCACTCTACCCTATTTGGGGTGAAGACATGAAGGCGGCAGGCAGAGGCAATATTTGCCTAAAAACTAGTGGCCTCCAGATATGCCTGATGAGATGGGAAGGCCCAAAGGCCATCTGAAAGCCACCCAACTTACTGTGCTTTTTGGTGTGGCACTTGGCAGGGGGGTCTTGCTCCTTTCTCATCTCAGGTGACTCTGCTAAGGAGAAAAATGAGAGCCTTTAGTTGATCTATTTCCTACAATTCTCCTTTTCATTCATGCATCCACTCATTTAAGCAATATTTATTGAGCTGCATGCCTGGCACTCTTTGAGTATGTGCTAGTGAACCAAACCAAACAAAGATGATAAATGCTATGGAAAAAAACGATGCAGAGTGGGAAATGGGGATAGATGTATGGACTTGAGAATAATTTGCAATTTAGTATAAAGTGGTCATAGGAGACCTCTCTGATTCCACGACCTGAAGGATATGAGGGAGACAGCCATGCAGAAAGCTTATGGAACAGCCTCCATGTGTGAAGATAGAAGTGCAAAGGCCCTGAGGTTGATGTGTGTTTGGCATGTGTGTGGCTATAAGAGGCAGAGAGGGCGGAGCTGAGGCTCTGATCTTTAAAGCCTTAAGGGACTTTTAAGGACATGACTCTGAGAAGATGAAAACCATTGAAAGATTTAGATCATTGAAAGGTTGTTTTTTTTTTTACATAATACAAAAATGTAAACATTTATAACAAAGAAAGATGGCTTTTAAGCCAGAGGAGTGCCCTTTTTTGGCATGCAAAGTTACATTTTAATCAGCCTGACAAAGGGGCCATTGAGTGGCCCAGGCTCAGTACAGAGGGCCACAGTGGACTATGGAAACACAGATTAGTTTAACAAATGACTCATTATGGCAACCCATGCGTGGGACTGTTACCAGAGAGGAGATGACGGAGGCGGACCTGGGAAATAAAAATTCTTCTCAGAAAGAAAACTAAGTGATCTAAGCTGTGTGTGTGTGTGTTTGTGTGTGTGTGTGTGTGAGAGAGAGAGAGAGAGAGAGAGAGAGTGTGTGTGTGTGTGTGTGTGTGTGTGTGAGAGAGAGAGAGAGAGAGAGAGAGAGAGAAAGAGAGAGAGAGAGAGAGTGTGTGTGTGTGTGTGTGTGTGTGTGTGTGTGTGTGTTGGGAGGACCAAAGCAGATCTTACAAAGACTCTCACACTCAAAAACCAGCCACTTTTAATACAAAGTAGTTCCTGGGCCAGCAAACCTGATCTCTTCCATGTGCCCTTCCTCACCTAGGGCCCTCTTTCCAGTGTGGCCTTCCAAGGGCATCTGGACTGACTGAAACCACATGTGAAGGGACAGGGTTCATAGCATCCATTCGATTATCAAGAGAGGCCTATTATTCAAAAAAGCTATGAACTGTTGACCATTAGTTCCAATTAAATTGGTTAAGGAAAAAAAAAAAAGCTACTGTTTATTGAGCACTTACTATGTACCAGGCACTGTACGAAGCACTTTACATGAATCACTTTATTTAATTCAAACAATAACTCTATGAGACGGGTACTAATATGATCCACAGTTTTCAGCTGTGGAGAATCTGAGAAACAGGGAGGTCAAATGACTTGTCTATGGTCACACAGCCAGAATGTGGAGCCAGGATATGAACACAGTTTGAAACCAGAAGCTTTACACATAACCACGATTCTATGTCATTTCCAGAAATGGTGGCCTGCACATAATATCCCTAGGCACATAACAGATTTCACACAAGCCTTTCCTGCCAAGAATTAGGTTCACTTCTGTAATGCTCTTGTTAGTGGCAAAGGTCATTTCAATCTGATAATTCTGTATTTCCCAACGTTCATGGACCCTTTCACCCATCTTATCACCCAGCTGGTCAAGACTCAGTGCTCCCAGCTATTTCTCCAAACGTCATGGCAGGACGAAGAGAGGGATTTAATAAGATGTGAGTAAACTAGAAACCTGTCATCCTGGTTAAGAATTTCTCTCCTGGCATTGCCACTAGCAGGGCCTGCACCTGACTTGGGTTTCTCTGAAATGTGAGAGGACAAATTCACAGGAAACACGAAGAGATTTTACTCTCCCTCCCTAGAGGTTGTAGGGTGAGGTTGCAACATCCCATCAGGATGTGACAATATTGCGACAGGTCTGGCATCCACCCCGGTTTCCAAGTGATACACCACTCTGACAGGGCCACGTTGTACTGTAGACAAAGAGTGGCATTTACCCAGCAGGCCACAAGCAAATCTCCTTTTCAAATGACATCCAGGAGGGATGCAGAGCCATTATTTGAGAGCCAGGAGTTGAATTCAGAAAAATACAAGAGTCTCTCAGTGTATTGGCCTCAATCATTGTTTGTGGGTTCCTAGTTGATCTGGAATCAGTTACTTTAGAGTTCAGGTGCCTTTGTGAATAAGATGAAAACCTTGGACCCTCCCCACAGAAAAATGCACATATATGTACACATGAAATTTTTTCAGCAATTTCAGGGGGCTGTGGCACATGTAGGAGTCCATGGACTGGAAATTTAAAGCCCCCAGACTAGATAAATCATGAGGAAATATTATTTGAGTTGTCAGTCATTTACCCAAGCTAGACTCCATCCAGCTTAGGAGCGTTCTCTTTTTTTAATTCCCAAATAAAAACCTTTTTGTCATAATAAAGGGGAATGAGCAGTCAAGGGCAAAAGAAGAATCGAATTTCTTCCAGCCCCCATGCCTATTGCAGTGTGCAGGAGTGAACTGTGGAATCACTGGCCTGCCTTACCACCGATGTCTTTTGATCTCTAACCTCGCTTTAATACGTGCCCTAGAATAAAAGTTAAGACCTTTGAAGTTAGCCATGTGGTTAAGTGATTCATTCTTATAAAATAATGGCTTGCCCTGGAGAAGTTGTCCAGCCTGGCTCTCTCTTGCTCGGCTCCCAGGCACTCCAGGCCAAGGTCTCTCCAGTCCAGGCAGGGGCAGCAACAAGCCACAGGTTTATGATGCAAGTGCGAGAGCATGACTTCAGCTAAGCTGCTTCACAAGAAGCAAAGATTAGAAGCATTTGCCTATGATTCAGCTGTGAGCCATTTCTTTACAGGATATACAAATTTCAGTGTTCTAATAGGCTGTGCCACCCTAGCTTTAGGCTCAACAAGTCAGTAGATAAACACATCAAGCCCGAGCTGGCATGACAGGCTGGAGGACTGTAGAGCAGAATAGGACACTGGCAGCGGGCATTTTATGAAATGGGCAGATGACACAGACGACAGAGAAATCAAAACAAAGCCTATTTCCCCACCTGTGTTTATCACAGAGGGCATCAGTTTACACTGAGCCTCGCCTTAGCTCAGCTGGTAACTAGCATTAAAACATAGAAAGGTACTTCACTGCATTCAGTTTCATGGGAGCTTGAAACATAAAGACTCAGGCAAATGACAAAGGCTTTTCCGGGGGTTCTGGTTCCATCCAGCAGAGACTATAAACTACTCTGAAAGAAACTGACCCATATAAGGTTGTAATTAACTAACCTACTGAAGGGCTGGCTATTACCCCAGCGAATACACCAACCCAAGAGACTGCATTGATTCTTTAGGGCCTAGGTGGTTGATCTCATTTTCCAGCCTGGGTTACAATCACAGGATAGGAATGGGGGGCTGGGGAGAACAAGGATCAGGAGGCTAAAGGAGAGCAGATTCCTGAGCCCATCTTAAGAAGGATAATTGAAAAATACAATCAGTGAACTCTGGAGAGAACGAGTTCCTTGCTGCTGCAAATGTGAAAACAGAAACTGGCCTCTAAGGCCCCTATTGATTTTGAGCTTCTAGAAGGTGTAAGTCAAGATATAGAAAAGAGGATGTCCCACCATCAGGGCAGCAGAGCTGTGGCCATGACATTTTGGTTTCCTGGGTACCTCAAGACCTACCAGCCCCTAAGGCTCAGGAAGTGGATGGTTCAGCTTCATTCTTAGCTGGAATCTTTTGCCATAAGCCAAAGACCCACCCAAAAGGATGGAAGGGTGTGGGAGGTGACACCGTAGGAAGTTGCAGAGGAACTCAGAGTGTGACTCGGGAGGTTTCCTCAGCCCTGAAACCCATGGTCTTGACTGAGTGGCAATGATTGCCACAGAAATTTTACCCTTGTTGGCTCAATTCCCCCAGAAGAGCAAATACACAGCCAAGCCTTGCCAGTGTTTGATGTATTTCCTAATTTTAACAAATACTTCAAGTGACACATAATGCTAAGGGCTATTGGGGTAAGGAGAAGTCAAGAGCTATGCTGGCCTCAGCTCTTAACCTCAATTCCAGAAGCATTTACACTGGCTCCCAGCCCCATCTCATTTAAGGGGCTTGACCCAAACAAAACCTCAAACCAAAAACTTTCATTATTTCAGTTCTCAAAAACAAAAACAAAAACAGAAAAAAAATAGGAAGCAAGGGTTGCAGACTAATTTCTTTCACAAAGACTCAATTAAATCCCAGTTCTGAAGTTGCCCCAAATTCAATTCCAGGAGAGCGGCACTATCACTTGTGAATGATGTCTAAGTGCCATTTCATAGACCCAAAGAGATCCACAAGTTTGTGCCCAGATCACCAGAAACCATGAGATCCTCTTTCAACCAATTCCCACACTGTACATGCCAATACACCTATTTGTAGGTGGGGATGGTAATCTGAAATCCCCTCTCCCAGACTCCCAACATCCCAACCTTCTCATCCAGCGTAACCTTGGTTAAGAAGCATGGATAGCCCCAGTTGCGTTCAATCTTAACCAAATGCAGCTAATACGAATGTAACTCATAAAATGCAGGTGCTCTGACTGATTAGAGCGCACTGATGAGTCATCAGAATTAGACTTAAAAACTGACAAAACAGTGTAATTGTGGGGATTCTGGAAGTTTCCACTGGCTACCCCTTCACCTAGAAACCATCACAGGGTAACAGACCTTTGAATTTCACTATGAGGTATTCTTTCTCTAAAGCCAGATGTAGTTTGTTGAAAATTAAATATAGCCTTATTTCCCATAAGTATACACAAATATGAATAATTTCATCAGCTATATTGTAAGAGTAAGTTTTCATTCAAAAGAAAGAAAAGCTTAAACAACTTTCGTTGTCACAACACTGGTATCACAAGGGCCAACATTTTGCCTAGAGGATCCCTACTGGTTATCTTCAACGTACAAATACTGCCTCAGAAGCAAACCTTGTCTAAAGGCAAGTCCATCCCTTTCCTAGCCCTTTAATGAGAAAGACTCCAGCAAGGCAGAAATGTCAGTTGTTGGTAATTCCCACCAATTCTCCCTAAGCATAGGCACACCCAGCCTCAGAGGTGATGACAACTTACCAATAGGAAGGTGACCGGTGGTTGTCATGGAGATCTGAGCCCGGCAGAAAGTTTTGCTGTCCAACAAATCTGTGTTCATGAAAGATAAGGACATTTAGAGCCCCCACTGCACCTCGTAATGAACATTGTGGCTATTAGACAAACAGAATAAGAATGCAAAGGGCCTTAAATGTCTGAGAGTTAGTTACCTACTGTGCTACCATAGTTGGTGTCATATAAATAGTTCTCATCTTTCCAGGTGTTCATAATGGAAGGGTCTATAAAAAATAGAGAAGGAGAATGGTCAGCGATCATTTTCCCCAGGGAGAAGAGGCTGTGTTTTCTAACTCACTGTTCATCAACAAGGTATAGAGGGTGGGGAGTGGTCCTCAGAGACGACGGAAAAGATTCTGCTTCAGCCACGTTACTTTCTAATAATGTTGTCTCATTTTCCTCTCAGGGTCCTCAGGAAATGGCCTCATCCATGTGTTCTATACCCATCACATTTTTAGGGAAGTGAGAGAAGTTTCAAGAGTGGGAACCTGTCCTAGACCAGTGGTTCCCGGGAATTTTCCTAACCCGGCTTGGCACTGTTTTACATTCTACTGCATAATTTCCAGAATATGTTTACCCTGGGGTGTGGTGAGGGGAAGGCCTTGTTAGGGTTAAATTGATTTAAAGGTATTATAAATTATTAATAAGCATCTTTTTCTATTAATATCTTCTTCGGAGGGTTAATGATGTTTCTTTCAGGAAGAGTTTATTCAGTCTCAGTCTTATCACAGTTTCTTAGTTGCTGAAATCCAGAGATTTGCCATCCAAGTTGGGTGACAGCCCCCTCCCTCTAGGTTTTTCCAGTTCGCTTAGAGGAAGACATAAAATTCTCAAAAAAAAAAAGGAGAAGGGGCGGACAGTGTTACTAAATCAAACAAGCACCTTTTAAGAGCGGAGCCCCATCACAGAAAGGAAGCACTCTCGTTCTCTCTCTCTCTCTTTCTTCTATGTGCTGCGGTAAGCAGAGCACGTCTCACTTTGATTGACTCTTCAGATTTCAGATTCAAGGGGAACTCCCCTCCGCCTACCCCAAATGGAGCTCAACTCCCACACAACCCCCAGATCTGGGCTGGCCTCCAACACAAGCCTTCTCTTCCTTGGCTAGCCAAAAGCTGTGAGATCTCTCACCTTGTCCTCACCAGAAACTTCCTGCTTTCTCCTCACCGCAGACCTAGGCTACCCTCAGCTCCCCTCCTTGCTAGGTTCTGACTTTTAGGGCTGGGGTGTAAGCCACTGGCTGAGTTTCATTTTGTTTTTATAGCACAAATGGTATAAAACCTGACTTACTGGCTAAGTCCTCCTGTTTACGACATAGGGATTTAGCTGGTATTTTAACTAATAGCTACGTGTTTGGACACCCCAAGCCCAATCTCTTAGGGTTACACCCTTTCTCCTTGTTGGGTCACCTTGTACACCTGTTGTTGTCTCTGAAAACAAACTGAACCACAGAGGTTTGGGGGTGTTGGCCCCTCTATGAGCTTCTTCTCCCCTCCTCCTAGGGTGGACCTTCTTCTCCACCCTTCAGCTCAGCTTTTCTGAACTGGCAACACAAGAACGTCTGGATGGTCAAGGAGGAATTATCAAGTTATTTGGGACCTCTCCAGTATTCCCTAGCTCCTCCAGTGGGGCCATCTGTCAGGTCAAGCAGGGGGGGTGCCATCCTCCCGACCAAGTCCTGCATCCGTCTCTAGGTCAAGGCCAGGTCTGTAAAGCACAGAACATCCAGGTGGCCCATCCCCTGGCCTCTGAAGAGAAGGGCAGGGCTAGCAAAGCCTAATTCACATGCTTAGCAGCTATTCCTTTTTTCTTTAATAATGGTAGGCCAGCCCACCTATAAAAGGGTAAATAACTGCATGGGCCAATTTTGGCTTCAAGTGACTCATAAATCACCCACAGGTCGAATTCTGTCCCGGGTGACTGGGACCCATCCTCAGGGAGGCCCGTGTCAAGCTTGGCTGACCCATGTGGCTCACACAGGCTCCCTGGCATGAATATGAGGAGTGACCCAGGAGCAGTAGTTGCTGCACAGTTTTAGGATGGCCCATGAACTTCGGAGGACAGTCTCCAGGAGAGAGATTTAGGACAGGGGAAAGGAAATGAAAATGAGTGTAGATGCTATGGAACTGTAGACTCTGCTCAGAGCCCAGAATTGTGTCCTTCATATAAAAACACACCTAAGGCAGGAGTTGGGTTGCAGATGCCTTTGTGCATCTCTGCAGCAGCTCTCCAGGGCCCCTAAAACTATGTTAACCACAACATCAATTCAGCATCTTGCCCCTTTATGTGAAACACACTTCCATCAAGGGAGGTGGGAGAGAAGAGGAGACATTGCCCCTCCCTCTTCTCTTTCCAAACTTGGCCAAGTCCAGTCCCCTGACACTTTGTGGTGGGGAGGCCCACCTTAGATTCTGCATTTCCTTGGCTACTAGTCTGAAGTCTGGATGATGCCATGACCTGGAGTAGGAAGCAGAGAAGTGTGGCTCCCCATAAGTCTATAAATCGGAAATAGGCGGCAGTCACTGGTGGCAAGGGGAGGAATGAGGTTCATGGTGAGGCTGGCCCATTGGAAACAGCCAGGGAAAAGGCCTCCCTGTGTTTTTTGCCAAAACACACTCCCGCATTCTCTCTTGCCCTCTCCCAACTCTCCTCCCCGGGGCTTTGCCTGTCTAGTTTGGCTCCCTTTGTCCACTACTACTCACCGGTTTGTTCGGTCTTGACAATGACATTGTGTGTGGACTGGAACAGGTCACTACTGCACTGGCCTGTGAAGGACAGATTGGGATAGTCAGAGAGGGCCCAGATGGAGCCAGAACTGGATGCTTCAATTAGGACAGAACTGGTTTCTTTGCAGAGCCTCTGCCATCCTACTACCTGGTCACCTATGTTTGTTTATGGGAGGGGGTTTCTCTGTCAGCCTCTACAAACTCAAGCCTACAGTCCCTGGCCCCAGAAAATCAGGAATCTAAGACACTACATTAGAAGCAATTATTTGATGTAGTATAGTAAAGGCATCCAGTATGGTGGAAATAGAACTTCAGAAGCCCCATTATTCCACTTCTAGATATGAAGAAGGCATGTGCCCTTCACCTTTCTGGGTCTCAGTTTCCCCATCTGCAATGAGATTAAACTAGATAAGGTCACTAGATGACTTCTAATGTGCTTGCCCATACTAAGATAGGATATGAAAATGAAAATATAGGGAAAACCATTTTAACTAGCTTGATTCCTCCTTGATTTTAAATCTAATCAAACCCATCATGACTAGATCCAATCTATGACATGTCTGGATAAAATGCAGTGATTCTTTTCTTATTTATGCCTCAGCACACGTACAAGCAGTGCACATCACATGTCCTTGTTTGCTTGCAATGCCTCTCCTATTATCATATATAAAAGCATATATATATATACATGTATGTAAATGCACAAATAAATCTGCTATATTTTTCTTCCCCAGACAGATTATAAACATCTCAGGAGCAGAAGTCATGCCTCTAACCTCTCTGATATTCAGTCTTCCCACCTGTAAAATGGGCACAATATTTACTTTGTCATAAAGTTATTAAATGAATTAATTCACTTACAGTGCCTAGTATAAGTAAATAGTCAATAAATGTAAGTTAAAGAATGTCTATAAAAAGGCAAACAACAAAAGAGTGAGAAATCCGGCTGGATGCTAGGAACTCAGAGGCTATAGCAGCATGCCGTGAGACCAAACAAGCCATGGGAGGTCAGAGACAGAAGGTCTAAGGTGGCCACAGCACCTCCCAGGCCTCCCTGCTTCAGGCCTCAATTAGGGCAAAGCTTTAAAGGAGTGGATTTAATTGTAGGTGGAGGTAAATATTTTTAATTCTTCAAGTGTAAGTCTGATCTTTCTGAAGATTCCTGAGGGTTATTAATAAAGGCTTGTTTGGTTTGATTCTAGTCAAAGAAAAATGAGCAGCCACCAATGTGAGGTGGGTGGGAAGCAGGGCGTGGCCAGGGAGCTGAGTGGCATCATCTAAAATGGCCGCCACAGCCACAAGGTCAGCTGCAAAGCCCCAGGTCCTCTTCAGTGTTGATGGCTGTTGCCAGGGTATGACTCTGGTTCACAGCCCTGGAGCTCACGCTGCCCCAGCCCTGGTTACTTGCCTAAACATGGGTTCTACCGAGAAATAAATGCCTTTTCCAAGTGCAGACAAGCCAACTCCCTGTTCCTACATATTGCTGCTTTCCAGGATGCCCATAGTTCTCAGAAGAGCTTGTTTTTTACAGCCACTGTCAGGGAAATCTTATGCCAGTGTCAAAGCCATGCTGCAAGGTCAGTTGTCCACCCTACCAGGTCTTACATGTCAGCATAGGACGTGTGCGTGCATGAATAATCTACCATTTAAGGACTACATCTGGAATGGTGCCCCATGCTGTGCTCGGGGAGCCTCAGAGAGACAACTGGGGCATAGAAATTCCAGAAACCACCACAGAAACATTCCCCATACACGTGTCTAGACCGTACGTTCTAACCATTTTTCTAAATCACAGACCTTTTGACAACCTGCTGAAATATAGTGAGTCTTTTCCCCACCCAAAAAACAAACATAGATCTAATTTTATATAACTTCTTCCCACCCTTGGGGCCCTATCTTAAGAACTTAGGTCTAGAAGATTGGTTTTGCGTGTGTGTGTGTGTGTGTGTGTGTGTGTGTGTGTGTGTGTGTGTGTGTGT